>NC_064293.1:10416323-10436901 GCF_019186545.1 Solanum stenotomum
ATTGGAAAAGTTGCATCCAGCAGTAATACAAGGTTTAGATTAAAAGTCGAAGATGTAGTGGAGGTAATGGGAAACAAAGGTATAAAGTTAATAAAACCAATAAAAATAAACCCGGAAGAATACGCAGGATTAGAATGGAACTTAGAACAATTTAATAAAAAGAAAGTACTCACGCCAGAATCTCATCTAATGTATACTAATACAAAAGGAGAAACATCTATTAGGTTCACCAACTATAATTACTCTAATCAAAAGAACTTAGAAGAAGAGTTAGAATTAGAAGAAGAAAAAGAGTTTATGAATGTAGAAATAATACAAGAAGGGTATGGAGTAGATGAAGCTTTGCAAGAAGTCAAAAGAAGATATAGTTATAATACGGATATAACTTTTAAATGTAAAGGATGTAAGACAGGAAATATGGGTATTTTTGAGGTAAATAAACACTTTAAAACATGTGAATTTAGAACAGATAATCTAGGATACAGAAAAGAGTACAATAACCAAGAAAAACTAGAAAACCTCGATAAAATACTAGAAAATATGTATGAGAGTGAAGATGAAATAGAAAGGAATTCTATAATAAGTCAAAAAGAGCTTATGGAATCCACTAGTTCAAGTGCTAGTCCATTCCAACAAACTGCCCAACAACATACAATAGACACAAGTATAGGAAATGTACCAAGAAGACGAGTATTTAGGGTAAACCCAGATACGGTAAATGAGAATGTAAGACCAATGGGTAGAAGGATGCCTATAGAAGAACCTATTAGGTTACAAGAAGGAGGAAGTAAAGGAAAAATATTAAATATAGCAGCACATGATCCTCAGATGTGGAATGCAGTAATAGATTTATGGAAAGGAATAGTAGTAGCAGACTATATAAAAACATACCAAGATGCAGACGCAGAAACAATGTATAAATATATGGAAACCTTTTTAGGAGAATCTGCAAAAGCCTTATGGGAAGCATATAAATCTAATTTCCCGCAAGAATTCCAAGCATTAGTAAACTTAGGAGCAAACCCATATAATTTTACAAATAAAATACATAGTTTAATTACAGGAGAAGACCCAAATAGTGGATTAGTAGTACTACAAAGAAATGCTTTGATAAACCTATAACAGTTAAGTATTACAAGTTGGTTCCACATAAAGAACTTTCTTAAAGATTATTATTATTACTGTACAATTAGTGGAAATTCTTTTGATGAAGAATTAGGAAAAAAGTTATTTAATAAACTACCAGGAGCTTTAGGTAGAGAAATAGAAGAAAGATGGTATAAAAGAGAAGGAGTAATATAAAACCCAAACGGTAAATAGTCTATAGGACACAAAGTACAACATATAATGGAAATTTTAACAGAAAAATGCACTAATATACAAATACAAAAACAACTAAAACAGAATGAAATGGGTTTCTGTAAAAATGTCATGTATACCACCCAAAGTTATGATAAAGGACAAAATAAATCAAAGAAAAGATACAAAAAATATAGACCCTATTACAATCAGCAGTATAATAAAAGATACTATTTAAGAAGGTCTTCAGCCAAAAAGCCATATCTAAATAAGGATAGACATGTTAGAAAATATAGAAATGATAGAAACTATAAAAATAAGCTAGAATGTTTCACATGTGGAAGTATAGAACATTTAGCAAATGTATGTCCTAAAAGAAATAGTAGTAGAGCTAGAAACTCACAATTAATAGAAGATTTTCAAGAAACATTGATTAATGTTGATGAATACATGTCTGATAATGAAAGCATATATTCAATAGTAAGTGTTGAAATAGAAGAAACAACAAGGTCTGATGAGTCAGATTCAGCTAATGACGAACTAATAAATGAAATAGGTTTAGAATACAAAAATATAGACTTAGAAGAATTACAAATAAGTACAATGATGAATATTTCTCAAGAATGTACCCATGAGTTTGAAAGAAATAAAGGAATAGATAGTAACCAATGTATTTTATGTAAATGGTATCCAAGCAGAGAGAAAAGAGCAAAGTGTAAATTTTGCTATGCCGAAGGATGTATAACATGCATAGAAAATTTATTAAAAATAAAAGTAAAAGAAGGACGTGAAAATAGAGATATAAGTAGCGATACAATAAACTTATGAATAATAACATTAGAAAGTAGGATAAATGAACTATAACAAAGGGTAATGTTGTTAGAAAAAGGAAAACAAAAATATGAAGAAAATATGACTGAAGAATGGGGGATATGCAAAACATCAACCCAAGAAGCAGAACTAATGAATATAGAAACTATGGTAAACCATTACGAGAATTTAATATGTAATGAAGATAAAAAAATTCACTACTATTAAAGTATTAGCTAGACTTAAAATACAGGATATTGAATTAGAAACCTTGGCATTGGTAGACACAGGATGTACAGGTAGTATAATAAATAAAAAGATTCTACCACAACAATTAATAAGAACCCTAGATAAGCCAATTGTAGCAATGCAAATGGATGGAATGTATAATACATACCAACATTATATAGGAAAGACTCAGGTAAGTTTTATCAATACATGTAATGAATTTTATAAACCAATGTACACACTTGATAGAATATGGGTAATAGATCTTAACATCAATGCAAATTTTGTATTAGGATTAAAATTTATGATACAAAATAATGGAGGAACATTAATTACAAGAGATGGAGTAATATTCGTCAAACACCTAACTTATACACCAGTACAAACTATTAAATTTGAAACAAAAGGAAGACAAGCTGGTATATCTCCAAACACTCCTGAAAATTTACAGACATGTTGTAAAGTCTGCGAAAATAAAAGTGAATGTTGTAAAGACTCAGGACATAAAGAACAATACGAGGAAGAAGAAGAATATGATATAAGAGAAAAAGATTATACCTTAATAGAAGTAGAAAAAACATTCTATAATTTTCAATTATGAATAGATAGGATAGGTACAATTAGAAGTCCTAAAGATCTAGACAATATAGTAAAAATATTAGATGAAATGGAAATAATAGGAGAAAAACCTTTAAAATATTGGGAAAATAATAAAATAGTATGTCAATTAAATATCATAAACCCTGAATACATAATAAAAACGGCCGCTATTGAAGCAACAAATCAAGACTTAGAGGATTTTGGTATACAAATAAAGGAATTACTAAACTTGGGAGTAATAAGAAGATCTATATCAAAACATAGATCAGCAGCATTCATGGTAAGAAATCATAGTGAAATAGTAAGAGGTAAAGCAAGAATGGTAATTAATTACAAATGACTTAATGATAACACCAGAATAGATGCATATAAATTACCCGATAAAAATGAATTAATCAATCGAATCCAAGGAAAAAGGTTATTTAGTAAATTCGATTGTAAATCAGGATATTGGCAGGTAAAAATGCATGAAGAAAGCATAGAATGGACAACATTCACTTGTCCCGAAGGACATTTCGAATGGTTAGCTATGTCATTTGGGCTAAAGACTGTCCCGCCAATATTTCAAAGAAAAATGGACACTATATTTGGAGACTATAAAAGGTTTTTCCTAGTCTATGTAGATGATATCTTAGTTTTTAGTAAAGTTATTAAAGACCATTTAGGACACTTACAAACGGTATTTCGTTTATTCGTAAAAAATGGAATAATAGTAAGTAAAAAGAAAATGGAATTATGTAAGAGCCATATAAATTTTTTAAGAGTAACACTAGGAGAAGGTAAAATTAAATTACAACCACATATAGAAACAAAAGTATTAGATAAGCATGATAAATTAGATAATACAAAAGATTTACAAAATTTTTTAGGATTAGTAAATTATGCTAGAAATTTTATTAAAGACTTAGGAAGACTAGCAGGACCATTATACTCAAAAATAGGTAGTAAAGAGCAAAAACATTTTAATATAGAAGACATTAAATTAGTATAACAAATTAAAGAAAAAGTTAAAAACATTTCAGAACTAAGTATACCATTAGAAACAGATTATTTAATAATTGAAACAGATGGTAGTTTCCAAGGATGGGAAGCCGTGTTAAAAGCCAGACCAAATAAATATAGTGATAAGACAGAAGAAAAAATCTGCGCTTATCAAAGTGGAAATATAAAGAAAAAGGAAATATGAGCAGCATAGATGCTGAAGTCTTAGCAATAATATATGGTCTTAATAGTTTTAAGTTATATATTTTAAATAAAAATGAAATATTAGTACGAACTGACTGTGAAGCCATAGTTAAATTTCATCAAAAGATAAATCAAAAAGCTAGTAGTAAGAGACGATGGCTAAATTTTATGGATACTATATCTATCTATCAAAATGTTATCTTTGAATATATAAAAGGAAAGGATAATAGTCTAGCGGATCAGTTAAGTAGATTAAATATTAAAATAACTTAAGTATACTTTTGTTTTCAGCATGAGACCAACCAATTCAATAGACAAAGGCAAAAGAGTAGCCTCAGCATCAGACACATACGCTCAGACTGTATTAGGTAATATGAAGTTTAGACCTCAGACACCATCAATAGATATGATGGATCGTATTTACTTCGGTAAGCATAATTTAATATGTTACCCGAATTCGAATTTATCTTTTAGACAACTACCAGAATGTGTGTTAGACAAACCTCAGAAATGTTTAGTAGATAATTTATGGATGACATATAATAAGAAAGACAATAAATATTTTATAGCCTCATTAAATGCCTTGTGTCAATATTTTACAGACAAAAGTAGAGAGAACAGATTTAAATATTATGTGGTAATACATGGTAAGACTAACGGTATTTTTCAAACTTGGATAGAAGTTGTAGAATCCATAAACGGAGTTAAAACTCCTCTTTTTAAAGGTTTTAATGATTTTACTGAAGTCTTAGATTATGCAAGAGGGATACTTGGTCCAAATTACTATATCTCTCCAGCCCTCAGACAAAATCCACAAAATACTCCACAATAGAATATCCAAAAGGACACAGATAAAATAATCTTTTGTGACCACTGTTCTTCGATGACCGAGGCCTTCAAAAGATTAAATGCAAAGGTGGAAGCTTTACTCCAAGAAAATGCGAAATTAATGGAGCAGGTAAAATCACTCAAAGGCAAAGACTCCATTCAGAAGATTCACACCAATACACAGACCTCAGAAATGAGTTTTCCATCTCTAGAAAAAATGGATGAGCAGGGTGTGCATTCCCTAACGAATGCAAAAAGATCCACTGTATCGGATAATAAGGATACAGCTAGTCCGGTTCAAACGGTAGCCGGTAAAGACACCTCAAATCCGTTTATGGCTGTCACTTTGCCAAAAAGTGAAGGAGAAAGTTCATCAAGACGAAGGTTACCCAGATCATTTACTCAGGTAAAAACGATAACAAAGAAAACTATGCTCCATAAAAAGAAAAAGAATGATAAAATCGAGAGCATAATAAAAAAGACTTTAGAGAAATTTTTCCAACAGGGACAAGATAAACATGTAATTACTACTCTACCAAATCCAGACCCAAGTGGCGACAGATTGGTACCAGATACAGAACGAGACAGAGCAAATACTAGCTCAAGAAGGGAGAATTCTAATAATAATATAACTAGGTCCCTCAGTTCAGGAGAAGAAGACTATGGAGAACATGGAGACAATGCATATTATCAAGAAGCTCAAGATCCTAACGAAGATGATGATTCAGGAATGAGTTTTGATTCCATAGCCTTACACAACCTTGATACCTGAAGAAAGACAGAAGAAGGGGAAGAATAAAACAAGACAATAAAAGTAGGAATAAAGTGTACCATGTGGGTATGCCCACATTTGTCATGTGAGTGCCTACTTTATCACTATCCTCCAAAGAGGAAAAAACTGATAGGCACGCGTTGTACATTATGTCAAAGTTTGTGTCAATAAGTGAGAATAATGCATGTGTGATGGGGCCCAAATGTGTACCCGGCATGAATTATTTGAACTTATCTTCTAAAGCGTCGGCCAAGTTTGAGCCGCTACTTTTTATTCCACTATCTTAGTGCGTCGGCCACGTTTGGCCATTAGTAATTCTCCACGTTTTGTACTAAGACTCCATCAACCTCTATAAGAAGACACTACTCTACACTAAAGAAAAACAAGAAAAAAAAAGAACCAGAGAAAGAAAACACAACATATTCCCCTTTCCAATGTTCAGAAAAATCCTCTCCTTTAGCAAATCCAAATATTTCTAAAAGAATCCTCTTGTAATAACTAGTGTGTAAAAAAGTTTGTTTTTAAGTGTGTAAGGGTCAGTCAGGGTTCCCGAAAGGGAAACCTCTCTCCGTCAAAGTCATGCAAGTCTCTTATGTTTCCCTAAAAATATATGTAAAGTATGTTTGTTTTAAATTATGTTTGTTTTAAAGTTATGTTGTAAATATGTTAAAAACTACCCTTAGTATATGGTTAGACTTTTAATTTTTTAATAACAACGATTGATTAACCTGTAAATTCCTAGGATGCTTAAAAGGCCTAAAAAAAAAAAGTCTGCAAAAATCACAGGACGTCTTGTTGGCCATCTCCGGGGTGGGGTTAATGAAGAAGTTGTTAAGAATACAGGTTAAAAGAAAGAGATGAACGGGGGTAGAAAATTAAAGAAAAAAAAAAGGAAAAAACAGAATAAATATATGAGATAAACATGACAAGACACGAGTAAGAGGGAGTACTGAATAGGATTTACAAAAAATCTGAATTTCTGTTATTCTGCTACTCTGTTGTGATAATCTGAATTTCTGCTATTCTGCTACTCTGCTGTGATAATTGTACTACTTGTTTAATTACTTGTTTAATTTTGGTTACTACTTGTTTAATTCTACTTGTTTAATTTGGTATCAGAGCCTGATAATCTGAATTTCTTTAAGTTATTTTAATATTTATATATATAAATATATTTATATATATAAATATATATATATAAAAGTCTTAATCAAGGAAGCAACATATATCATCTACAAATGACTTAAAAAGCATTAAAAATTACAATAATTATCACTATATATATATTATTTTAAAAGGGAGTTTATGCCCAAGTTCTACTATATAATAAATATAATATATAATATTCAAGAAAGTCTCAATCTTGAATATTATCTATTATACTTGGGCATAGTAGAAATTTTAAAAGTCCCACAAGTATATAATATATAATATTGAAGATTGGGAAAAGTCCCAATCTTGAATATTATATATTACAATTGGGCCTAAACTCCCTTTTATAATGTAGTAGAATAAATAAAAATAGTTCTTCAATTCAACCTCACTTCTATTGTCCATATTTTTCAAATCAATTATTTTTCTCTCTTTCATTCATTTTCGTTGGTTAATTTTCCTTTCTAAAGGAAGAACATGAGTTGTCTTTCTTTTAGGTCATATTATGCATACTCAAAGATAGAGAAGGAAGACCCTAAAGAGATGCACATAGAAGAGCACACTTCTTGATTTACAAGTCTCTAAAGAAATCAGATTCTTTGTCTCAGCCAACATGGTTGAAAGTGAAAAAAAGTAAATTGAAGATCAAGATTGGTGGAAAATTAAATAAGATGAGGAAGAGCATATTATTAATATTTTCTTCTACTAAAGTTGTGGCTTTTAAGCAATTTATTTATCGATTAAGACATTTGCTTAAGAGTAGACATGCTATGGTTACTCTTCCACCAAAGTTCACTTGAAGTTTCCTTTTAATTCTGAAAAAAAAAGTGGAAATAAAAAGAGGTTTGCTTCCCATATTAGTGATACCTTTTGATTGTTCAATTATTTTATTGCTTGATTTATAGTTTCTTTTGTTAGTTATATATAATTATGTTGTTGTTGATATCGATTTTGTAATTCAGGGAATTAAGTGTCATTGGAATATAAGGTGAGGTCTTCGTAATATCTCAAAGGCACAACAATATATGAAAAGAGGAAGATCATAACTATGAATTAAGCATAATAAAATTATTGTCAAAAGACTAAAAGCGAATTCAGAATTTAGGAATTATATACCACATTGAATTTAACGTAAACATGTGGTTATTTAATTGCCCAAATAAAGTAAACACTTGATCCGTTTGATCAACACTGTAAATGAATTTCTTTAAGCACAAAAACAAAAACAGGGTAAAAAGGGAGAAAATGAAGGTGGGTTCATCTACAAACAAAACAATTTCAAAAATTCTTTTTCATAAAGGAATCATTTATTCATTGAAATAGCTCAATTCCATCATTATCCATTGAATTTCCTAGACAAGAAGATGGATAAATATTAAGAAAATGAAGAAGGGTTCAATTTCACAATCCTTTTTCAGAATTGGAAATTTCTTCACTGAATTCCACCATTAATTGTTGAATTTCCTTCAGTTTTTTTCCGAACCTGAGACCAAAAGAAAAAAAAAAGAAAAAAAAAGAGGATATAAATAAAGAATTGAAGAAGGATTGAGTTGCTATTTCAACATATCTGAAAAAGGCTGAAGAGTCGATGGTTAAAGAAAAAAATTATTTGAATTAGAAGAAAACGATGACGGAGGCAACAATGGTGGATGTACGACACATTTTAAATAAAGAAGGTTGAAGAGTGACACTGGGTGCACAAAAACTTTTAAGTAGTTTTTTTTTTTTTTTTTAAGTCACAATTTTAATTATTGTTTTAACTCAAAATGCCACATGTACGTTCTTAATTCGGCAATTTGCCACGTCATTGCAAGTATATTACACTCATTTTATATTTTTAGCTGATTGTAAAAAAAATGCTTAATTTTACTTGAACTCTATTATGACTAGCTAGATTATGTAAAACAAAGTCACTAGTTCATCCAATAATGAGTTCTATCAATCATCCGAAAGAATAATCTAGCTACTCATAATAGAGTTCAAGAAAATCGCATAGATTTGCATAACAAACAAGTAAAAGAGTAGAAGAGAACGAAACTTTATAATGTCGAATTCCAAGTTATCGGATCTTCTCATTGTTCTTGCCTCTCAAAAACTACGTAACCCTTTGAATATCGAGTTAACACACTACTTAGAAATGATATAAAACTACCCTCCATCTATCTATTGGCTCCAAAATACCCTTGTCATCCACCTTTGGGTTCAAATTTGACCACTTCTTTAACGAATTTTCATTTAAATTATTTAACTATTTTTTAAATACATGGCGCTCAACCATTGATTATATTTATAACCAATGGTTGAGTACCACATACTTACAAGAATATTTAAATAAAATTTAGTTAAAGAAGTGGTCAAATTTGAATCCAAAAATGAATGACAAGGGTTTTTCACTTTTTTGGAATCACTAAGTGGATGTAGGGTAATTTTATATAATTTTCAATACTTCAAACGTATTTTAAACTATTTTTCAATAAAAAACTGAGACAATTATTTTTAGCTTGTCGAACATGCTCAACTTGATTGAGAGAGAATATAGAAGATGTTAGATTTATAAATTGTGGCCCTTCCATGGAAAAGTTAGGCTAATCTTTTTGACCAATACACATGTTCTTGGATGAACCTGCGGCTTTTGCGCCTACAATATTTTAGATGGAATGATAAAATTATTCCTTTTTGAGCATATTTATTTGACCATTAGGAAAAAAACATACTTCCGATTGAAAAAGTTCCTTTGGCCATTTATGGAGAAAATGCAAATTAAGGGTAACTTCTTTTTTAATTAATATGTAATCAGAGGTAGAGCCAGGTAGGAACAAGAAGATTTATTTGAATAAGTTTTATAAAAAGAATTACATTGTATATAATAAACTAAAATTATTTTTATGCATAGATATAATATTGAATCCCCTTGATTTCTATATGTATTTCTTTTTTCAAAATTTTGAATCTTTAATTATATCAATTATTTCCCCCTCTCACACATTTTCAATTTAAGATAGATTTTTAATTACTTTTATAGGTTTGATGAATTTTGAGTGATGGTTGTTGAGTTGTAGCAAAGCGGTTCTTTTCACAAGTCATGACATGCAGTCTAACATTTGACTTTGTTATCACATGCCATGCATGATGTTGTTTTCTTCAGACTCACAAACCGTCAAACTGAATCAATCTTGTGGATTAGTCTAAGATGTGTGATGTGTGTACATGCATACTTTTCGATCAGTTATAATAACTATTTTTTTAATTTATCATCATGTGTTTGATATCCACATTAAAGTTCGATTATTTTAAATTCGTATCGTATTAGCTCCATTCGAGGAAAGCTCTTCTACCAAGAATTTTTCCATATTTAAAACTCGAATTGAGACATCTAATTAAAGATGAAACAGTCTCATCTACTGTATCACATCTGATAGTTATAATAACTATTGTTTGTACACCAATTTTCATTATTATTTTGTCTGGTAGATCAAGTTCACACTAACACTAGTAAGTGCGGAAAAAAAAAATCTTACTCAGTACAGCCGTACACATTTAAAAGCTACCACCTAACCTTATTCATAAATCATAACCAACCACTAATTTATTAGTAGCAAAAGAAAAAGAAAAATACCCTCTTCGTTTCATTTTATTAGTTTTAATTTTTCCTTTTAATCCATTTAAAATAGATGCCTCTTTTCTTGAAAATTCTTTAATATTAATTATATTTAAGATCATAAAATTTAAAAGTATTTTATTACATTTTACATATTTTTAATTTAATATCATAATTTAAAAGTCTTCTATATTTTCTTATGTCCGTGCAAAGCTAATTAAAACAAGATAAACAAATAGATAGGAGGGAGTACATTGTCCTTGTTATATATTTTGTATAATGTGTTGTATACTCTTTAAGAATACAATTAATACAATATTGTATCTCTCCCTCATTCAGACATAGTGAGAGTTTAGGTATGAGATTAAAGAGGAGAAGAGGAAGAAGAGAGGTCTCCTCATGTCTTGCCTAGTTTGTATCAGGCAAGATATAGAGAGGGAGGGGAGCGAGAGAGGAAAAGATCGAAAGAGAGATGGGAGGATGGGAGAGACAGGCAAGAGTTTGATCAGAGAGAGTAGAGATTTGCTAGTAAAACTCTAAATATAACTACGTAATGTAATCTTTTAAACTATAACGATATATAATAAATACATAACACATACTTTTTCTATAAAAAAAAAAAAAAAGCCCGTCAACTTTTATATGATTCTGTATGCCACTTATGTTTTTACTGTTACATGCATCTTTAATTTTTCTGTCCTTGTTTTCTCTCAGAGGCGTATCCGGGGTTATCAGGTTCACGTGAATCCATGCTCCCCCTCTCGAGATCATATATAGTAGTGTTATATTTTTTAAAAAATTATTAAAATATGGATGTGTGAATCCACACTCGGAGTATCATATAATGCGATGATGACTGGGTGCACCTCTCTACGTGAGTTAGAAATTTGAATTTTATATATTTCTTGTTTTATTTTTCTTTCTAAAATTGGATAACACCTCTCTAAGTAGTTATTGGTAGCACTTTTGACATTTTAATTAATTCATAAATTGATATTGGACCTATAATATTAAAATTTCAACGTTTAGTAATTAATAAGAACATAAATGTCGAGCGATCAAATTTATATTTCAGATCAATCTTTCTGTAATAGTGCACTCATCATCTCGAAATTCTGAATACGCATATGTTCCTCTCCATTTCTTTCTCCTATGTTTTCAAGGATAAGTTATCACATGAACAAAAAAGCAATTTCATTACACGATACATTTAATTTGATACCTTTTATACGTCAAACTTAAACACAAAAAATTAATACTCCTATATAAAAAATAGAATTCTATACTGAAAACTCAGGACCATAACTTATTAATTACTCTATAAATAAGTTGATTAATGAGACTCTTGCTTTTATATTTCCACATGCATGCATAAACCGATTGATTCGAGAGATCTTTTCTGTTTATTAATCTCATACAATGATCCTCAAGACTTGAATAAGGGTCAATGAATGGCTTTGAAAATCACATAATTTTTTAACGGAAAAGGGCAAAATATACCACTATATTATTGGGAATGGTTTAAATATACTCCTCATTATACTTTTGGACTAAATATACCCCTCCCGTTATACTTTGACACGTATATATCCCTGACAAAGCAACCCGTGGAGGGCAGGGATTTAAAGAACCCATCTAATTTTAAGCTATCTATGGTGCTAAGCCAACCCGCCCCACCCGATCAATGTTACCCGACCCTAATTACACTTCAAACATAAAAATCCCTACCACGTTCTCTGTTTTGCAAAATCAAGGAGGCGAACTGTGAACCATTTTTGCTTAGCAAAGTAATGGAGGCGAACAGCTAAAGAAATCAATTATGTCATCCAAATCTTCAACTATCCTATATGAAAGTCATGTCGTAAGACCCTGAGCAAATTTTATTCCCTCTGATTCTCCCATTCTGCAAGATGGAAAACAAGCTATGAAGCTTCCAAGAGCAAAAATTGAAATGTTACAGGAGAATTCATTGAGCAAAATTGATGTGTCTCAAGCTTCCAAGAGCAAGAAGCTTGGTAATGGTGAAGCAAAAATGTCTGCGCAAAGCAGAGGTTTCCATGTTTGAGGTGTATTTTGGGTCGGGTAATATTGATTGGGTGGGACGGTTTAAGCTTATCACTTGATATAGTTTAAAATTAGATGTCCAAGTGTCACTTTGTAAGTTATAAGGATATATATGTGTTAAAGTATAACAAGAGAGGTATATTTAGTCCAAAAGTATAACGAAAATAGTATATTTTAGCCCAAAAGTATAACGAATGGTATATTTAAGCCATTTCCAATAGTACAGGGTATATTTAACTCTTTTCCAAATTTTTAACTTGTTTCAAAGATAATATTATATTCCTATGTTAAACAATAATGTAATTAACTAAACTTTATTTTGAGCACAATATTTTTTTTCCTTTCTAGTTAAATGCCAGCAGACAATATGGTTCATGTCATTGTTTGGCAGACATATACAGATGGGGCATGGCCTTCTTCCCCATTGACTTTATGCTACTATTATTTAACACCTCTTTTTTCTACGTATATATTTTTCGTCCTTGCCGGTGGAATTTGCTCTTACTCTTTCCTAGCTACTCCATTATCAAACATTTATATTTTCCTAATAATGACTAATGTTATTTTAATTCTCTGTCGTAGAATGGAGAAAAGAAAGAACAAAATAAACGTATAAAATAATTATCCTTTTTGACTTTTGGTTCATAGACACAAGTTATATACGTTGCAGCGGGCGAATTCAGAATTTTAAGAATTGAAAATAAATATGTAATAATGCATGTGATATGAAATTAAAACTTCAAAATAAATTTTGAAGCCCCAAGTTATTGAGCCATCTGCTTCTAGTTTTGTGGTTGGAGGATTCAATTTTTTATATACATACTAAATATATATATTTTATATATATATATATATATAATATATCTTTTTATCGAGAAAGTTCAAATAAAAACCCTAACCCTTTGGCCTAGATCCGCTGCCTAATACTATGAATTATATGTAGAAATTATAATATTCTGAACAATAATGTTTAGAGTGTCGGTGAAGTCTCTACTGATAAAGAAATGGAACTTATTAAGTGCTTCTAGTTGAATTTCATTAGTCTTTCAAGCGTCAGATCTTTACAGAATATTCACTTATTGGGGAGCGTAAACTCAGATATTATATATGACTTAAGTTCAATAAATCAGTGTAGTAGTTTTGAGTAAATAATTAAATATTGTGTGTGGATAATTTTACCAATCAAACATAACAAATTTTTTCGTCTTTTTCACAATCAATAACGTACACACAAAAAATTATAAGCGGTTTTAAAAAGAATGATTTTTTTCATTAATTTTTAAAATTTAGCTTACCATATGCATGAAATATTTAAGACCATAAGATTAAATGATATATATGTTAACTAGTGTATTCAGGTTAGCAAACCAAAAACAATAAAAGATGAAAAGAAAAAAAAAACTATCCGAGTCCACAGAATCCAATGTGTGTCCTTAAGAAATTTAATCCTCTCAAGTACCCTGTTAATTAATTCCTTCCAAGATAAAGCAGATTAACCATTAAAGAAGTAGCGATACCTTTAGAAAAGACACAACCTTTCGTAAAGATCATGACCCTTCGACAAAGTCACAAACCTTCATTTCCTGTTCACTCCTTTAAAACCCAACAACCCCCATATGGATAAGAATGACTATTGTTAAAATATATGAATAAAAATTTGTGTGACTCGTAAGTAATGATTAATTGCATCTAAATAAACAGGTTTCCTTTGAATTTTTCCTTTTAAACTTTAAACAATTTTGTAAGGTTTCAAAAATTTCCTAATAGGTATATTACTAAAGCTGTATTTCTTATTTATGAATTCTTAGAATGTATAGAAAGAAAATGAACAACTAACATACTCTTGACACTTTTACTTGTCCAATATTTTTTAATTTGATTTTTATTTTTATTCGTCATTTTTGACAAATTAAGGAAGTACAATTTTTTCTTCCTATTATATCGTCTATTTATTTATATTGAATTGATATTTTTGAAAAATATAAATGAGTAAATATGTTTGGGCCTTTGTCAATTAATAGGAGTAAAATGGTAACCTCACTATATTAATAATTAATTTTTACTACTATCTCCGTCCACTTTTATTTGTCCTAGTTTCCTTTTTTAGAGTCAAACGATAATAATTTTGACTAACATTTTACGATGTGTTTTTTCATCATGTTGATATGCCAAAAATTGGAATTTATAGTATTTTTCGTACAGTTTTTGAATATCTAAATTTTTTGCTTAAATATCGAATTAATGTAATCTAATTTAACTTTAAAAATTAGTCAAATTGACTTTCGAAAATCGTAACATGACAATTAAAAGTGGACACAGAGAATAATAGAAAAGTCAAAATTTGACAAGTAAGTCAGAACGGAAGGAGTAGTAACAAAGGGAGTACAAGTTTCAAAACTTGCTCTGCTTCTCTTAAACATGTCATAAATTGAAATAAATGGAGTAGTTATTTTAGTCATAGCCAAGGGGACAATGGGGTTGACATTTGACAAATTAGGCATTTCTTCAAAGCACATGCTGCTTCATCACACACACACACCCTTCTATCCTCTATATAAATATATATCTTTAGTTCATTCTCATTTTAACTCTATACAAGCTACTCTATTTCTTTCTTTCTTTTTTTCTTCTTACCATTATATAACTTTCTTCCTAAAGAGGAAAAAAAAAATGAATAGACCATATTATGCTTACTCAAAGATGCAAATGGAAGACCCTGAAGAGGTCCAACATAGAAGAGCACAATTCTTGATTCACAAGTCTCTACAAAAATCAGATTCAATTGGATCTCAGAGAAAGCAACAGCCAATATGGTTGAAAATCAAAGTGTGTAAGTTGAAGATCAAGATTGGAAGGAAATTAAAAAGGATGAGGAAAAGCATATTGTTAAAATTTTCTAAAGGTCATGTGGTTTGTTACAAGCATCTCATTTGTCAGTTAAAATCTTGGAAGCGCGCGCTTCATTAAGGGTAGAGAGGCTGTTATGATGCTTCTCTACCCTTAATGTTAGTTCCAAAGTTGAAATTTTGATAAATAAGGATGGAATTGAAGAAATTAAATACTCATCTAGTAATTTTTTTTACTTTTTGTGTAGTGACTAAATAGAATGATGAGGCATACTATACACATATACAGATTTTTATGTGCAATTTATAATGTAGGGATTGGCTTTATTCTGTTTCCACACTTCATTCCAGATTTCCAATGTCTATTACACGAAGATTGATATAGTTGATTCCAATTTTAAGTTATACCTGTCATTCAACACTATGGGTCATATTTAGTTGATTAAATAAACCGGCATCATAAGTAATATTTCGAGTTGATTTCTCTGAATTTCACTTAAGTCATAGTGTTAAAATTTCAGAAAATTGGAATAAAGAAGAAATGTGACTTTTGAGATAATAATAATATTAGTTGAGTGATTGTACGAGAAATTGATCCGTGACATTTCACTTTAATGCATCTTCCAACACACCTCATCACATAGCTCCTTAATTATTTTTATTCTCATAGTATTTATCTAGATTATTAATAAATTCATTTGAAATAATAAACTTTACATACTTACCAACATAAAATAAAATAAAATAAAATTAAAGAATCACTTATTTTGTTTGAAAAAATATTTTCGTTCATACCAAACACGTCCTATGAGCTTAGAGTGGAATCAAATTAATCAGAACTCATGTGACTTAAAGTGAAGACCAATTTTGGTTATTGGTCAAATGCTAGTAAGATTTGGTGAACCTGGCATCCTGTTTGCTTAATTGCTCTATAGAATTAAAAAGAAAATAATATTTGAGATTTTGTGCCGTTACAATAAGAGTGTTTTTAATTCTTTATTTTTAAACAAAAGCAAATTTCTACGTTTAAATAGTTAGTTTTGTATTAATGTGATTTTATATATTTACTAGTATTATAATAATATTATATATGAATTTATATATAACTATATACTTTGATATAATATTTAATATATCAATATTTTTTTAATAAATACCATATATTTTTATCGAACACAAACTTTAAAGAAATGCAATCAAATATAAAAACTATGATATCAAAAATTTCATTATTTCAATATGATATTTGATATCTGTCGTTCCATGTCTATGAGCTCATGTGGCATTAATTTGACAAAATGCATAGGATACCCAATTTTGAAAGAGCCTAAGATTAAAATGCTGAGCTATAAAATTGAAGTATATGACCCTCCAACAACAATCTTCAAGACTAGGATCACTAAATCAAAGTGGGGCATGAAGAGTTGATATATTAGTCAAGTTCACACTTATTATACTATAAGCAGCAGAGCTGGAAATTTTATTCCAACAAATATTAGGGCCCTTTTGAATTTGTCCTCGTCGGTACAGCCGTACATATTTACAACTAGTACCTAACACTAACCTTTAATACTCAACCTCATTAAAACTTTCTTTTTTGACCCTTTGAGAAAAAATCCATAATTCATGGCCTAAATTAATTTGTCTACCATGTGCAAGCAATAAGGGAGGAAAAATTAATTGCAAGGCAAAAACAATAAAGAAACCTAATGCATGAGCTAGTGTAGCTTCTTTATGTTTTATTATTAATAACCATAATGACTACGGTCCCAAATGGTGAACTATCGTTTTGATTAGTTAAGTTTGTTGTTGCTCCCAAATTATCATACGAGAGAGTACGTAGTCGTACAATCAATTAGATCGAAGCCATAAGAACTTGTGTTTCGATAAAATATCAAATTAATCTACTACTTCCTTCATTTTACATTTTTTATTTTTCAAATTAACTTAATTGTTCAATTTTCAAGACTACTTATAGAATGTTCTTCCAATTTTACCCTTTATTAGTTAGTTTTGGAATTAGTTATTAATTAATGTTTAGTTATTTTAATCATAAATTTGACAATAATTGATAAGGGTAAAAATGAAAAGTTATACCTAATTTATGTCTTAATCTTCTTTTCTTAAAGGGTGTGAAACACCTCAACAATTCAATTAATTTGAAATGGAGGGAGTATGATTTAAAGACCAGTGTTTTCAACATAAGAAGTTGGTTTTGGTGTTTGTCTATTTCTACTATTGGTTTCAAACATAACGCAATAAATTAAATGATAGATCTTTCGGAGGTTGATTCACAAAATTATAAGTTTTAGGGCTATGACATCAATTGTAATTTTGACATACGTATACGTTAGTTGTGGGGTGAACAAGATTGAATCGAAAATCAAATCAAATCATAATCGAGTCAAGCTGAGAGGAAAAAAAAAACTTGACTAGTAGTTTGAATTTTTATTTTTTTAATTTTATTTTAAAGGGAAGTCTTTAAGGCCTTTATTTAAATAACTAGTAAAAATGGCCCGTGTCTGCACTGGCCCAACATTATATTTATATACAAAATATTAGGATAAAATTATGCATAATTTATTTTTATAAATTCTATATACTATTGATATTCTAACTAATAAATCTCAATTATCTAAAATTATAATATATTAGAAGAGGATGTTTTTCAATCACAATAATTATTTTTGAAGCGTAAGGAGTCTATCGACTTTTTCATTTTATTTTATATGATATTTTTTATTTTTTCTAAAATTTATTATTTATATTTAATCATAATTGATTTTAAAGATCATATTTATCAATTATGAATATCTTGGAAACAAAAAACCTATAAAACTATATATCTCCGATCCACCTTTGTTTTACTCTATATTCTCTATAGTTGGAGAGTAAAATAAAGAATGTTTTCTTAATTAATTCTCTATTAATCATTTGTAGAGATGATTGAAGAATTACTATTCGTACTCTCTATTTTACTTTTTAATTATTTTATTATTATTTTTATTATACAATATTTGTAACCAAATATTTAGAAATTATATCAAAGTAAATACTTTTATGTACAAATTTTATATAAAATTTTATTAGTAACCCAAATAAAACTCAAATCAAAATCAAATCAATACAAATGCTAGCAAAAAAATAATTCAATACTAATAATGACAATAATTGTAAATATTTGTTCTTTAATTTTACATTGGTTAAGATGATTAAAATCATAATCTAATTTTAATTTTTCTTCAATGTTTCGTCATGTAATTACTACTTATTAGACCTATTTTTGCATGATTTAGTATTTTTAAATTATGATAATTTTTTATGACCTATTAATTTGCAATATTTGTTTTATGTGATTTCATTATTATTTTTTGTTAATTTTTTTATGTCATCACTCATCTCATATTTTGTATTATTTCTTAAAACTTACCTTAGATGATTGTATTTTGATAGGACTAAAGATATATCTAAAGTACAAGTTAATTAAAGTATATGTTTGTATGAATACTTTATTGGGAAAAATACGAGATTGAAAAATTCTAATTTTATTAGTTTAATTTGGTAAATAAATTTTAAAATTCGACAATAATAATTTGATTTGATATTTGAAAAACATGACCCAGCCCGGTCATGTATACCCCTACCAGTTGCTATTGCTTATTTCTATCGGATTGTTGTCTCACGTGGTTGATAATGCAGTTATGGTCTCACGAACTTGTAACAGTCTATCTAGATTAGCCTCACACATATTGTTAAGTGATGATAATCATAACTAATCCAAATGAATTTATTATTAAAAACGACTAAGGAAGAGTTTGGGACCACAATCACTTATCAGAACTCTGTTATGATTGGCCGAATGCATAAATTTATATATATGTGGAATAAGTAAACAGTTGACAATGGCTTTTGATGATCCAGAAAGAAAAAAAGAACAATTTCATGCAATATTTACATTTATATTATATATGTACACGAAAATGGAGTGACAAGATACTATACAACTCTTCTTGTATGAACTGATATCATTTAAATGTAGTAGGAGCTATCTAACGGTAGAAAACACGTGTTTCTTGTTAAATGAATCAACTTCACAAACATAAAAATTGAAAAAATCCCAACAACATTAGTATATTGAGGACAAAATTACATTGAAAGCTCAAATAAAGTGATGGGAAAATACCCTATGCAGGCTATTGGTTCAAGTTGAGTACATCACTCATATTGGTATCTTCAAAGGTTCAAAATGTAAGTTTTAATTCTTTTCAGTCACCTGCAATCAAAATTGTACACAAGTTATACGCCGACGTGCAGGTAAAGAAAGAGCTATTCTTTTGGCTTATCGTACTTGAACGTGATCAATAGAGCTTAAATGTACATTTAGCTAGCTAAATCTACTTATTTAAACCTTGCACATGATTAATCAACGTAGACAATACCTCTAAATTGTTAGATAGTGAGTTTGTTTCTGATAGGCCTTCGACTTAAAGAAAGCAAAATTACAACATTAATCTCACACACTAAAACATAACTCAATAAATTATGTGATCTCACAAATTTGTTTTTTTATATTCTCCTTTATAGTAAGAAAGTTTTTATGGTTAGTTCTCTCCATTACCTTTCCCTATTAATTGCACAATATAAGAATGTTAAGATGAATTTTGAATATATCGTAAATAGTTGTGAAGTTTTTGATACTTTTTTATGCTCATACACTAAATTAGGCATAATAACTTTGACAACCTTGTAATTGTTGGGTTTTAAAAGGTGTGAATGGAAAATGAAGAGTTGCGACTTTTATGAAGAGTTGTGACTTTTATGAAAAGTTGCGACTTTTATGAAGAGTTGTGACTTTTATGAAAAGTTGCAACTTTTATAAAAAGTTGTGACTTTTATGAAAGCTTGTGACCTTTCCGAAAGATTGTGACTTTTCCAAATGTTTGTGACATTTCCGGTAAGGCACAATAAGAACCTTTTCACACTACCCTTTGTTTTCTATAAATTGAGGGATTTCCTCTCATTTTAGAAGAACTAATTTTTCTGGACTTCTTCTACTACTACTAAATCTAGTATTCAAAGTGTACTTTACTGCCGTTGAGTGGTTCGCTGACACCGTGGTTTTAGGTACCGATACACCGGTGAGTAAGATCGTTCTATCCTGGGAGGATATATTCCATTAACCTCGGGTACTTGAGG
>NC_064293.1:10438561-10441717 GCF_019186545.1 Solanum stenotomum
CTGGGTCCGCCACTGGCCGTCACTCAGTTTTGACAACATGTTGATTCCTTATGTTACTGTCACTGCAGCTGAAGTTAAATGAATACGGGATTCATGAGCTTCTAGTTATATGGAGCTCAGTTTCATCACTGTTATCTCATATTGAGGCAATGAACAAGAATGGTTTGGGCAAAGTTCACCTGCTTACTGAGAGTGTAGTTAATGCGACTCACATAGGTTCAGCCTGTATCTTCCCTGGCTAGGAGATCAAAATGTTATGCATATACCTAAGTTTAAATATAACTTGTTATCTGTCTCTCAATTGACTAAGGAGATGAAGTGTGTTGTGTGATCCTATTTTGATTTTTATACTTTTTAGGATCTCTCTAGTGACAAGGTAAATGGGATTGGTAGAGAAGAGTGTGACTTGTATATATTCACATAAGGTCATAAGAAAACATTCACTGATATTGCTGCTACTGGCACTAGTGATGGTCATTCTTATTCATAGATTGGAGCACATTCCATAGACACTAATAACACTAGTATGAGTCTTTGGCACAAGAGGTTGGATCACACCTCCTCAATCAATAAGAACATTGTTTTTTCCTTCCTCAAAACATTGAGACAAGTGTATTAGTAGTCGCACCATATGTCTCTTAGCCAAATAAACTAGACTTCTTTTTTCCATTAAGTACTACTACCTCTGATTGTTGTTTTCAATTAGTTCATGGTGATGTTTGGGGTCCATATAGAGTCCCCACTTATAATGAAAAAAGATATTTTCTTACTCTTGTTGATGATTGTTCTAGATATGCTTAGTTGTTTTTATTGCCATCTAAAGCTGAAGTTGTTGTTGCTATTAAGGAATTTCTTCTCATGGTTAAAACTGTTTATTCTTCAATTGTAAAGTTTTTTAGAACTAACAATGGATGTGAATTTTTTAACACACCAATGACTGCCTTATTGAAGTCCTTAGGTATTGTCCATCAAAGCTCTTGAGTCTACACTCCATAGCAGAATGGAGTGGTTGAAAGGAAGCATAGGCACATTCTAGAAGTAGCAAGAGCTCTCAGGTTCCAGGCTGGTGTACCGCTAAAGTATTAGGGTGAATGTGTGATCACTTATCACCCATTTTTTGAACTACTTTAACATCTTATTCTGCCATAAGATAACCTACTTCATAAGTGGAGGCTATCAAGGATCCTAATTGGGTTGCTGTTATGCAATCCGAGATTCAGGCATTACAGGATAATCACACTTGGAGTCTTTTGAATTTGTCCTTGTCGGTACAACCGTACATATTTACAACTAGTACCTAACACTAACCTTTAATATTCAACCTCATTAAAACTTTCTTTTTGATCCTTTGAGAAAAAAATCCATAATTCATGGCCTAAATTAATTTGTCTACCATCTGCAAGAAATAAGGGAAGAAAATTAATTGCAAGGCAATAACAATAAAGAAACCTAACCTAAACCACACGCATGAGCTAGTGTAGCTCTTTTATGTTATTACTCCCTCCGTTCAACAATAGTTGTCTACTATTGACTTGACTCATGACATCTTAGGAAACAATAATTAATAGGGGTAATATAGTAATATTACCCTTTGAATATATTAAATTTAATGCTTTGGAAATGTATTAGATATTGAACATTATTTAATAGCAAGGGTAAAACAGACACAAAAGGATAAATTATCTCTTGGACAACCATTTTTAATACAGTGGACAAGTAAAGATAGACGGGAGTTATAACAAGTCATAATGACTACAGTCCCAAATGATGAAATATCCTTCTGACTAGCTAAGTTTGTTTTGGAGGTTGATTCACAAAGTTATTTTTAGGGCTATGACATCTATTGTAATTCCGACATATCTGTACGCAAGTTTCTATTGCTTATTTCTATTGGATGGTTGTCTCACAGGGTTGATGATGTAGTCATGGTCTCATGAACTTTTAACAGTCTACCCAAATTAGCCTCATACATATTGTAACTTGTAAGTGATGATAATCATACCTAATCCAGATGCATGTATTTATTAAAAACGACTAATTAAGGAAGAATTTTATATTATGTACAAACACCTAAGAGGGCCCACCAAGTCAAACTAGGAAAAGGCCTAATTTGGCCAAGTTTAATGTGCCTCGCCCTGGCCTTGGCACTGCGAGACAGTGTTCCAGACTTTCCATACTTAGTCAAAATCTTGATCTTTTCACCTACAATGACAAAAGACACTAATTAGTTCTAAAACATGGAAATGTATAAAAGTTAGGAGTATTTAGCTAAATTATCCTCGAAAACAATGTATACATAGGTAAAGATTGGCTAAAAAATGTGTAAATACGACTAACATCACCACACTTAAACCTTTGTTTGTCCTCTGACAACTAGTAGAAACTCAAAACATGTATCCGAGTTTACATCCTAGCCGAGACATGATGCTTGAAACTACAAGTGATCCCAAGCTAACCCTTGACGTAACATATTTAGCATATCATATGAAACTAAAGCGAAAGTTGTAAACAAAAATCATAATTGAAATAGATCTAAACAATAAGTCTATTATATTACAATCGTTGGAAAGCCTCTAAATTGAATAAAATAATTTGTTGGGACAAAGCCCACAATTAGCCATAAAACAAGTCATGTCCTTAAATGAGGAGTACTCACCAATTGTTGAACTATGAAGTGCTACTCTCTATCCACTAAGCTGAGAACAATTTCTCGCATTGACATTACATGAAAAAATGTAGCACATAAGAGGTACGCGATCAATACAGGGAAGGTATTGAGTATGTAGGAACAAAACTAAATAATTGAATTCATATCTATATCATAGTTGTGAGAGGGTCATAATAAGTCTTTCAATTATATGTAAATATAAAACGAGGAAGAATGCAGTGAAATACCATAAATAAATATTTTTGAAAAAAAAGTAAATGTGAGATCATATCTTTCGAAATCATGACTGAAAGGATACATATCTGAAAATCATGCTATCTGAAATGATTCATATTTGAAAATTATGTTATCTGAAATATAATCATACTATATGAAATCTTATAGTGATTATATCAAATAAAATATAAAAGTGAAGTTAAATATTTTAAGTGGGAGTTTTTCTTAATTGATATACATCATAAGAGCTCATGATGCACAAACAAATCCCC
>NC_064293.1:10441859-10444030 GCF_019186545.1 Solanum stenotomum
GTTAGGAGGGTGCCCTATACCTTGTCAGGGTATAGATCCTATCTATCTATGTGTAGATCCACTAATCCGAGCCTCTCAGGTCCAAATAAACAATCGACATTGTGGTGAAACATGATTCTACGGTGATATGTAGTTTTGGAACTTGGGCTATCTAGAACCTTCATTTGCTCTATGCTAAATACTACTCTCAAAATATACTATCAACGTAGCTCATAAAATATTTATTAAGCTTCTCTAGAATCTTATCACGAGTCTTGTCCAAAAATCTCTTTCTAAAATATATCATGTTGTGAGACTATGCTCATATTTGTGAGACTAAGCACAAATCTTTCTTTCTAAAATCATATGTCGAAATTTCATTCTAAAACACATCTTTCAAATCGTAAGAGTTTTTTCTAGAACACACATAAACGTGTCTGATAGTGCTTCTGGATCTAGTATTCCTTCAGAAATAAAAGCTCTACCTGGAATAAACTTGACGGTTGACTTGAACTTTGATGAACAAGTGGATGAAACAATTGATATCCAACAAGATCTAATAAAAGGATTAGAACAATCTGCCGAGCAAACTGGGAATGATGAACTATCTGAGCAATCTACAGACGGAATGTTGTCCAAATTTTGTCCAAATTAACAACATTCAGTTTGTAGCCATCTTTGAACCTTTTGTTGATAAACAAAAGATAGAAGGTTATAGAAAGTTTCTTGGATTCCATCAATGTCTTGCCAATTCCAATGGGAAAATTTGGTGTTTCTGGAGGAACAACAATCATGTTGAACTACTCTCGGAAGGTGAACGATATATTTCTCTTAATATGAAAAAGGCTATAGGAAGTCAAGATATTTGAAGGAGAGAAAGAGAAGTCAAATATGATAATTGAAAGATAATCTGGAGAAAGGGAGCAGATCATTTCATTCAGCAAAAGCTTACATATATATATATATATATACATAAGGTGGTGACAGATCCCTTAAATCCTAGAAACTTGACTCCCTATTTTGTGCTTAAATCAAGCTCCACCACATGTTACAATATCTTCTACATTCTAGAACTTTGTATTAAAATTAATTCAAAAGTTATACCAAAAATATCAAGACAAAAGTACTAACATGACAACACTTAGCATCACATACGAAAAAACAACCTTCATCAATATTTTTATATCAGCTATTTATGCTAAGTGCATCGTAACAGAAAGAAAGAATCTCTGGGAAAGTTTAGAAAAGGATTATCAGCGAGTTAATGGTCCTTAGTGTATTGGAGGGGATTTCAATGTTATTTTGGATCCAAACGAGAAGTTAGGAGGCAAACCTCACAGGATGAGTAAAAGTTTGGAGTTCCATAATTGTATGGTTAACTGTGGTTTGACAGATATTGGATTTTCAGGATCTACTTAGACATGGTGCAACAAAAGAAGTCCCGAAAAGAGAATTTGGAAAGACTTGACCGAGTTTTTATCAATGATCTTTGGGATCAACACTTTCATAACTGCACTGCTAGACACTTAGCAAGAACATGCTCTGACCACAGACCATTGTTAATGAAATACCAAACTTCTAATACTCCTCACATCACCTATTTTAAGTTCCTTAATTTTTGGGTGAATCAAGATGTTTTTATGGAGATTGTAAAGGAAACTTGGGATACTACATCGATGGAAATCCAATGTGGGTTTCGCAGTCCAAGTTAAAGTTACTTAGCAGAAGATTGAGCCTATGGTCCAGAGAAAGAATTTATTTACCATATGATAAATATACTAATATTAATTTTATTTAATGGACATATATATATCGTACCTTGTATTTTACTCTTTTTTTTTTAACTAATAAAATTCACTTACCATTGATTTTAAAGCAAATAAATAAACAAGTTTTCCTAATTATATTTTCCTAAATTGAGTTTAAGGACTATCTTCGGATAGGCTCTGTGTCACGCCCCGAGCCTACACCCTGGACGTGGCCGGCACTCGAAGACCATTGCTGGTCCCCAAGCGAACCCTCATCCTGGCTGACTCCAAGCGGAAGACTAACTTAAGCATACAAAAGCTTAAAACTGAATAAGAGTTTATAAACTCAACTTTACAAATCTTTAACTCAAAAGAAAACTTTGTATAATAGAATATATATACAACTCGCCATAAAAGGCAACTTTAGTCTTCAAAACATTTAAC
>NC_064293.1:10446477-10452479 GCF_019186545.1 Solanum stenotomum
TTCCAAGGGCTTTCCAGACATAACTGGAAATTTGCCTAAATCATTTTGATCTAGGAGTTACGACTGCTCAAAGTTGACCAAAAACTCTCTTTTTTTTTCCATACTTGGCCAAATTTTCCAGATTCTTTCCAAAATGACTATTTCCAATTCAACTCTTCTTGGAACTCAATGTGCTACACCTAGGGACCTTAACTTAACACTCAAGAAATTTTATTCCTCGGTAAAATCTCACTCCACATGAAGGACGGCTCGAGTCTTAGTTCGAAAAATTCTCTGGGGTGTTACACTCTGAGGGATGTTTAATATCTTCCCCTCGAGTAACCAAAACTCTTACTCATAATCTCACTGGTTTCGCAAATCTAAATAGAGTTTACATTTACATATTAAAAATGGTTTTCCTAATATTTTCCTTAAAATTTAGGTGGCGACTCTAAAACAAAAAACAATTTTTCCAAAATTAGAATGTCAATCATATTATGTTGTGAAATGTTTCGGCCGGTTCAAAATAGGGTTGCAACAAATACCAAACTTCAAACACTCCTCACATCACCTACTTAAAGTTTCTTAATTTTTGGGTGAATCAAGATGGTTTTATGGAGATTGTAAAGGAAACTTGGGATACTAACATCGATGGAAATCCAATGTGGCTTTTACAGTCCAAGTTAAAGTTACTTAGCAGAAGATTGAGCCTATGGTCCAGAGAAAGAATTGGGGATGTGCATGAGAATGATTCGAAGTGGGAGAATAAGCTACAAACATTGGAAGAATTGGACATCCAAGTTAATTCAGAACAGAGCCGACAGGAGGTTAAAAAGGCCCATGCAAAATACATATATACAATGGATGAGGCCAGGGGTGCCTCAAAGTAATTAGAAGCCTAAAGCAAAATTTCCATTAGAGACTTAAAATCTAAATAAACTTCATATATATTTATTTAAAAATTATTTTTCTAACTTTTAGATTTCATTAGAAGCCTAAAACACTACAAAAGGAACCCCAATTACCAACAAAAAATTTGTTGGTAAATTGATCAAATTGGTTGGCAAATAGAGTTACCAACCAAATGTCAACTGATATTAATCCGTTGCTAAAAGGCTCGTTGGTAAATATTACAAACCGATTTTAATTTGTTGGTAAACTTACCAACCAAAAATCAGTTGGTAAACACCCAAAGATGTTGTTACAAAATTTTGAAACATGGCCCTGAAATTTCCGTTGGTAAATTCACCAACTAATTTTTGGTTAGTATATCATTAGTACCTTTACTAATGAATTGAAAAGGAGTTAGTAAATTTTTTTCTTCATTATTCGATTTCGTTGGTAATACGACTCCGTACCCAAGGTGAATCAAATCTGAGACCTCTTGGTTAAGGATGAATGAGTACTTACCACTCCACCACAACCCTTGTTGGTAATAAATTTTAAATACATTAGTATGATTATTTGTTTTTCTAATAAATTTACTAATTGATTGTTAGTTTGTTGGTAATATACCATTCAAGGCGACTCCGTACCCAAGGGGAATCGAACCTGAGACCTCTTGGTTAAGGATGAAGGATTACTTACCACTCCACCACAACCCCTGTTGGTAATACATTTTAAATACGTTAGTATGATTATTTGTTTTTCTAATAAATTTACTAATTGATTGTTAGTTTGTTGGTAATATATCATTCAAGTTCAATGTTAGGTTAGTAATTGATTGACAATATGTTCAAAATATTATTAACTGAATGATTATCCAATAGTAAAATATTTATTAATTTATAGCATATAAAAATCTAAGAGCACGAATATAAATCCAAAAATATTAATATCAATCTTATAAATCATATTTGAATGAAACAATGAAAAATCTATGATAACAAGTTAAATTAATCGCAATATGACACATATCATTATATCAAAAAGTTTAATTTGAGCATGTTTACCAAAAATATTGACCAAATCTAAATTTTGGCCAAAACTTAAAAGTTAAAACGCCTAACAGTACAAACTGAAAATGGAAGCCTCAAAACCTGATCAAACAACCATCCTATTAGATATAAAAATGACCTTCCGAAGCTAATCGCGCTGATGGAATTCTCATCAGAGCACGTTTACAAAAAAATTAAGCACAGTCAAATTTTGGCCAAAAGTTAAAAGTTAAAACGCCTAACGGTACAAACTGAATATGAAACCTCAAAATCCAAACCAACCATCCTATAAGACAAAAAATGACTTTCCAGAGCTAACCGCGCTGACGAAATTCAAATTTGAGCATGTTTCCCAAAAAAATTGACCTACTTCAAATTTTAGCCAAAAGTTTAAAGTTAAAACGCTTAACGACACAAACTGAAAATAAAAGTCTCAAAACCCAAACCAACCATCCTATGAGACCAAAATTGAACTTATATGGCTAACCGCGGTGATAAAATTTCAATTTGAGCACGATTACCAAAAATATTGACTAAAGTGAAATTTTGGCCAAAACTTAAAAGTTAAAATGTCTAACGGCACAAACTAAAAATGGAACCCTCAAAACCCGAACCCTCTATCTTATTACATAAAAAATGACCTTCTGCATCTAACTACACTGACGAAATTCTCATCTGAGCATGTTTATCAAATATATTGATCGAAGTTAAATTTTGGACAAAATTTATAATTTAGGCCAAAATTTATAATTTAAAACACCTAACGGCACACACTAAAAATGAAAGCTTCAAAACCCGAACCAACCATTCTATTAGATAAAAAATGACCTTTGGAGTTAATTACGCTGACGAAATTCTCATCTGAGCACGTTCACAAAAATATTGACCAAAGTCAAATTTAGGCCAAAACATAAGATTTAAAACACCTAACGGCGCAAACAAAAAAACGGAAGCCTCAAAGCTTGAACCAACTTTCCTGTTAGATAAAAAATGACCTTTCGAAGCTAATAACACTGACAGGGTTCTAATCTAAGCACATTTACCAAAAATATCGACCAAAGTCAAGTTTTGGCTAAAATTTAAAAGTTAAAACGTCTAACGACACAAACTGAATATGAAAGCCTCAACACTAGATGCTAATTTACCAAAAAGTTTAACTTCAATTGATAAATTTACCAACTATTCAAATATAAGTTAGTAATTAATAATTTACCAATAAATTTTTTCACAGTTGGTAATAGTTACTATTCAACTAAACATTCATATGTAATATTGCCAACTAATAATTAATATGTTGGTAAATTTTACCAATGGATTAATGATCGGTTGGTATATTACCAACTATTTTAATGATGTTAGTAATTTACTAACTACAATCTTTATTCGTCGGCAAAATTTTCAACAAAGTGGATATTGGTTGGCAAGTTTACCAACAAATTACATTTCGTTACTAATTTACCAACACATTTATATTTGGTTGGTAATTTAGCAACACAATCTTGTCGTTGGTAAATGTTTGGTTAGTAATTCATTGGTAATATGTTAATAAATTATATAAACAATTTTTTGTCATATTTACCAACCGATATATACTTCGTTGGTAATATTACCAACAAAAGGTGTGCGTTAGTAATATTTCAGTTGGTAATTCATTGATAGAATGTTGCTAAATTTGGCGTCATTTTTTTCCGCCGTATTTACCAACTAAAATACTTAGTAAGATTTTGGTTGGTAATCTGTTAGAATTTCGTTGTTAAATTTGAAAATATAATTCAGTTAGAAATATGTTGGTTATTTGTTAGTAAAATATTAACCAACTTAAGTTGTTAGTAAAATCTGTTGGCAATTTGGAGTTTTTTTTATAGTAAAATCTAAATAAACTTCATATGTATTTATTTAAAAATTATTTTTCTAACTTTTGATGTAAATTTTTGCTTAAAATTTCTTTATATATGATTTCTTCAAATATCTTTTTTATTATTATTAGTTTTAGGTAAAATTTTATCAATTCACCATTAGGAAACACTCTTTTACTGGGGCTATTACTATATGAATTGTTAACATAATTCTTAGTAATAAGTTGACAAACTTTAAATAAAAACAAGAGTTAAAATCATAGAATTTGATTCAAGAAGTTGATAACTTGGTATATCCTACTTATTATGTTTGTTGAATTGCTTGAAAATTTAAGAAGAAATAAAAAAAAATGTAATTTGCTTTGTTCAATACTTTTCGACTATTGATTTATATTTTTGACAGTCTATTACTCTACCTTATCAAAGATTTGAAAAAAAAGAGTTCAAACAGATAAATAATATGAGTGTTAGCAAAAAATAATTATTTTTTTCTATTTGAATGGGATTAAAGAGAACAAAATAATATAATTTTATGTAAAAAAAATTAACAAAAAAATTATTCTTGGTAATAATTTGAGGCCTCCAAAAGGCATATGCCTCAAATTTTGTATGCAAGAGCCGCCCCTCATGAAGCGACAAGATTCTATTCTTATTCAAAAATCTCAATATATGTAAGTGGTTTAAAGAAGGCGATAGAAATGCTAATTATTTTCATAGCAATCTCAAGGAAACAAGAAGGAAGTTGATTCTGAACAGAATCAAGAATAGGAGAGGCAACTGGATCAAAGGCGATGAGAAAATCTCTAGGGAATTAGCTGTGAAACATTTTCAATCTCTTTTTAATCTCCCTGAACCTTACATTAACTCTAGCACTCTTGATTGCATCCCTAACCTAATTTCTCTGGAAGATAATTGTAGACTGTCCCTTACGCCCTCAGAGTCTGAAATTAAAGAAGCAATCTTCAGCCTTAATGACTCCAGCGCGGCAGGTCCAGATGGATACAATAGAATCTTCTTTCCGAGTTGCTGGGAAATAATAAAAAAAGACATGATTGTCTTTGCACAAGAATTTTTCAGTGGAAAAAAAAATTAGACAGGTTCTTCTCTCATACTTGTCTAGTTTTAATCCCTAAAATTAACACTCCTAACAATTTTAATGATTTTAGGTCTATTAGTCTTTCCAATTTCACTAACAAAGTTATTTCTAAAATTATGTCTTTAAGACTAGACTCAATCTTGCAAAAACTAATCTCTCCTAATCAAAGTGGTTTTGTTAAAGAGAAATTAATCACAGAAAATGTTCTTTTAGCCCAAGGAATCATTCAAAACATCTCTAAACCAAACAAGGGAGGAAATGTGGTGATTAAACTTGACATGGTCAAGTCTTACGACAGAATGTCTTGGCATTTTGTTATAGCTGTTCTTGTTAAGTTTGGTTTTTCTAAGCATTGGACAAATTTGATTTATAATCTTATCTCTGAAAATTGGTATTCTGTAATTGTTAATGGCTCTAGATATGGTTTCTTTGCTTTATCTCAAGGTCTAAGACAAGGCGAGCCCCTGTCCCCTTCCCTCTTTGTGCTGAGGTTTTAACTAGATCCTTAAATATGCTCAATAATCATGAGAAGTTTACCCCCTTCACTATGCCCCTTCACTGTCCTATTATATTAATCACTTGGCTTATTTAGTAGTGGTAAGTCTTCTTCTTTGAGACTCATTATGAATTGTATAAATGACTACGAGATTAGCTCTGGCCAACTGGCTGATAGAGATAAAAGCTTCTTTTTTCCTCCACCAAGAACTGCTTCTCAAAGAATTAACAGGATTAGAAGATGTACATGCTTTATGGATAAGGCATTCCCGTTTACTTATATTGGGTGCCCTTTGTATGTTAGCAGGAAGTTAATTGTCTACTTTGATAACATGGTTAGTAAAGTGGTCAAAAGATTAAATGGTTGGCATGAAAAATTTCTCTCTTACGGAGGAAAAATTATTTTCATTAAGGGTGTGTTTGGTACGAAGGAAAACATTTTTCGGAAAATGTTTTCCAATTTTCTTATGTTTGGTTGGGTTGAATGTTTTGGAAAATGTTTTTCAAATCAACTCATTTTCCTCAAATTTAAGGAAAATGACTTCATTTCAAAACTTAAGGAAAACATTTTCCAAAACTCTCATCCAACTTCAAACTACAATTACTTTTTTGTTGAAAAAATCAATTTATTTTGTCTCT
>NC_064293.1:10453226-10470355 GCF_019186545.1 Solanum stenotomum
CCCCCCCCCCCCCCACCACCCAAAAAAAAAAATTAAGTTTGTTTTTAAAAAATATTTTCAACTTCAAAATTTTATTATTTCACCCCAACCTTCGACCCCCCCACCCCATCCACCCTCTATCAGCCCCCACCCCCAAAAAAAAATTTAAGTTTGTTTTTAAAAAAATATTTTCAATTTCAAAAGTTATTTTCTACCCTAGTAAAAATAAAAGATATTTCTCAAAAAAAAAATTCATTCATAAATCAAACACTAAAAATATTTTCTATTCACCAACCAAACATGAGAAAATAAGTCAAAAATCAACTTATTTTCCAGGAAAACATTTTCCTTCATACCAAACACACCCTAAGAATGTGCTCCAATCGTTACCTCTTTATACTTTGTCTGCTTTAACCCCACCCAAACGAACTCTTGCACTAATTGAAAAGCATCTGGCTAATTTCTTTTGGGGCAATAGTCAAGATCATAAAAACTATCACTGGAGCTCTTGGGCCAATTTATGTGTCCCTTGTGATGAGGGAGGAATTGGTATAAGAAGCATGGAGGATTTTAGCCATGAAAAGATGGTGGAGATTGAGAACCTCCAATTCTCTTTGGGCTGCTTTCGTTAAGCAAAAATGTTGCATCAGAGCAGATATGGTTGGTAAAAAATGGGCTTCAGGGAACTCTCATTCCTGGAAACATTTGCTTCAAGTGAGAGAGGAGGCAGAAAAACATATGGTTTGGCAAGTTAATTCAAGAAATTGCTCATTTTGGTGGGATAACTGGACTTGTAAAGGGCCTCTTGCTCATCAAGTTCCAAATTCTCCTAAAAGTGGCAAGTTACAAGTCAACAAGTTTATTAAAGAAGGAACTTGGAATATGGACAAGCTGCGAAGATTATGCCGGGACATATATTTGACATGATCCAGTCTATTGAGATAGGCAATCCAAACAAGGAAGACCAAGTTTTTTGGGACCTCACAGAGAGCGGGAAATATTCCAACAAATCTTCTTGGAATCTGGTACGAGATAAGAGACCCAAACAACCTCTAATCAACAAGGTATGACATTCTTCTATTCCTTTTAAAATGTCTTTTACAACATGGAGAATTTGGAAAAAGAAAATTCCTTTTGAGGATGTCATCGATAAGTTTGGCAAACAAATGGTTTTTAAATGTAATTGCTGCCCAACTTCATATGATCAAACCTTGGATCATGTTTTTAGCCAAGGAAAAGCAGCTAGCTACATTTGGAAACTCTTTGGAAGACCTCTTGGTATTAATCATTCTCAACTTTCAATTAATTAGACATGTTATTAATTCCTGGTGGCTTAAAAAACTAGTAATAATGTACATAAACTTGTTTTGCATATAACCCCCATCATTATATGTTGGGTTCTTTGGAAGGAAACTTGTTCTTGTAGATATGGCAAGCAGAAAAGGTTTAATTGCTACAAAATGGAGCAGTTGGTGGGATGGACAGTTCAAGCAGCAATTTCCAGAACTTCTCAGGATGCAAATTAGCTCTACCTTGGATTGATCTTTGTCAGAACATTATCAATCTGCAGCCCACTCTTAGAACCCTCATTGTGTGCTGGCAGAAGCTTGATTCGGGGTACCTAAAATTAAACACAGATGGAAGCTTCAACACGAATAATGGTGGAGCAGGACTAGGAGGTGCATTCAGAAATGAACATGGGGAGCTTATTATGGCATTTTCTATCACTGTGCAGTGCGCTAGTCATGACATAGCTGAAGCTAAGGCAGCATGGTTTGGAGGCAAATGGTGTAAACAAAATGGTTACACAAACATCATCGTTGAACTAGATTCACTTTTTATAACCAACATGCTTAAGGAAAAAAAGGCTAGTAGCTTCAGGCTGAACAGAATCATAGAAGCTACTTCTTCAATTCTAGATCTTGCTAGTATCAAGTTTGAGCATTGCTACAGAGAAGCCAATCAACTTGCAGACTGGCTAGCAAAGATGGCAATGAACTCTCAAACTAGTAACATTATCTTTCGGCTCAACAACTTCCCAAAGCCGCAAAAGGACTTCTCATCATGGATAAGAGACAAGTCCCGAGTATAAGGTCTAAAGTTGATAAGGAAATTTTTTTTGTTAGTTAGGCCTCGCTTCTTGTTGTAGTATTGATGGGCAATAAGTTGATTTTTGTGCTGTTAGCCCATTCTTTTTTATGGATACTTTCTGTGGTATTTAAACCTTTGTTATGAAATACAACACCTCCAGTGCTACTGGAATTTTTTTTAAAAAAAACTAGTGCATATATATTAAGGTTAATTCTTAAGTGCAAAAAGTGTTTCAAATGCAGTTTAGGATCATAAGAGATCTCTATCACCAAGTCAAGTTCTAAGCTTCTCTACCAATTGAGGTTTTTTCATGAGATCATGAAATGATCAATTTAAAATAGCCATATCTCTAAGAAAATGAAGATTTAGATGACACGTCCTATCAACTAAAAGGTCTATGAGTCTTCTTTCCAACACCACCAACTATTTGTTAATCCGAGTTTGGAGTAGAAAGTTATGGTTGTTTTAATGGAATATGTCTTAACTAAAAAATTTGGTGATGTCACCTGTCCATTCGGCGAATCGCCAAATATTTTGGCGTATCGCCGAAGTGGACCAAAAACCTTAAGAAACTGTTAATTTTGGTTATCCACCAAATATTTTGGCGATGGGGACTCTAAATGACCGCTTTTGCCGACGGAATTCATTAAAAGGTCTTTTTCTTTGATTTTCAAGGTCTTTTTACGTTCAAAGTGGGGTATTCTTAACCTTGTACTGTAGTTAACTTCCATAAACTCATATTATTACCTAATAACATCCTAATATAAATAGCAACTTCCACAATCCCTAATTCTCCTTCTCCTTAAGAACCTCAAGCGAAATGGATCTCTCCAAGTTCAAGATTTTCTTCCAAGACTCTTCATCAAGATTCGTCATTAAGGTATGTAAGAATATCTTCATGTGTGAGAACACATTGTTCTTCCCCACGAACTAGGTTTTCATGGTTTCAAAGAATCCTCCATGAATGAGTGAGGGTTAGAACGAAACCCTAGATTCATGATTTTTTCTTGAACCTTCATAAATCCCCAAGAACTTTCAATCAAAGTATGATACTTGAATGTTATGAATATGAGCCTTTGGGCAGTTCCATGATCACATGATTTTAAGAGAGCCTGACAGTTAATCGAGAAGATATAAGTCTAGAAGAAAAATGCCTAAAACTATGTTTGTAACCATAGGTCAAGGATTGTACCATTGGTTCAGGAGACTCCTTATTTATGCCCCTGGTAAGGGCTAGTCATGGATCCATATGATATGTACACGCATGTCTTATGTCCAGAAATATATGAGATAACTTAGCTGATCGGACTGAGATCAGACTCCATACCCTCACATGGTGATTTATACACTATTAGATTCACATAATGAACTAAAACTATGATGAAAGAGATATCCTTATGATAGTTTAAATAACCACATCTCTTAACCTTCATATGTTACGATTACGACTATGTTAGTTGTTTCTATTGATCTGATACATATGTTATGTTTCATTCCACCATTTACATATAATGCTATTCCATATGTACTTACGTCCCTTCTGTCATGAGCGTCATATCTTTTTTATTGATGCAAACTCAGGTACGCAAACACGTGGTCATGCTGCTCATTAGGTTCCATATCTTCTTCTATTGGTGTGCCCTTCTCTGTTTCTAGGGCTTAATCAACGCATTTCTAGTACTTTTTGTTTATGCATTTAAGGTATACTGGGGCCTTGTTCCATTAGACACTTCTCAACTATGTGTAGAGGCTTTCTAGATATACAAATGGTTATGTTTCAGTTTGGGCCTTTGTGTTTCATATTAACGATTTTATTCCACGACTTATGTTTTATGAAAAGTTTTTTATTTTACCTAAGGAGTATGAGGTTCTCTAGCCAGCCTAGGATGAAGACTGATGTGTCAACTATATAGACATTAGGGAATCAAAAAGAGTCTCATGGAAGATTTCATAAAAGTTCATGAAGGATCAAGGAAATATCAAGAAACCATTAAGAAGTTATTAAGAAATCATTAGACTTAGTTTTAAGATAGAAACAGTTACTTTCGTGATGGATAAAATCTTGTTAAACTCATGGGGGTGGGGGTAAGAATTATCGGGGTAATACGATGCTTTCATGGAGGGTTCTTGGGGTTTTATAAAGAATCAAGAACATTTTGACAACATAGGGTTTCATACTACCCCTAACTTATTCATAGATGATATTCCAAAAACATGGAAACATAATTTGTAGGAAGAACAGGATGTTCATATTCATGGAGATAGCCCGATATACCTTAAGCGCTCCACAAATGAAGAACCCTAACTTGATGAAGAACCATCAAGAAATTATTTCTTGAGATTCTTAGATTCGTTTCTTGAAAATCCTATGGTCAAGGGTTAAGATTTCTATCAACAATTCATGAATAAATGAAGGAATTTGAGTTGAAAAGCTTGCAATTGTGGAGAAATGACTTACCTTGATAAAGTAGGAATAATAGGATGAGAGAAGCCCATTTTAGGTATTGAAATAATGGCCAAAAAATGAAAAAAAAAAAGGATTAAAATGGACTTAATTAAAAGGGATTACTGGCTCGTCGATGCCATGCGATTAACGAAGTACCTCACACTTGGTATTGTACGAAACATACGATACCAAGTTTGCAACACACATGCTTTTAGTGAGCTGCCAAATTGTGTTGATCCATGTGCCCTTCACAGTTGGTGTTATGCGAAATGCACAATTTGATGGGTGAATCTTGTATGCTTCCAGTAAGCCAATCAAATTGCTACCTGTTGGTAAAATGGTCAGAACTTTCTACTCCAAGATCGGATTGATGCAAAGTTGGAGGTGTTAAAAGGAAGACTCAAATAATTTCAATTTGATAGTTTATGAGTCACGTAACTTTTCATATTGTAAGAGATATAATTGTTTGAATTTGACTAAAGTAAGATCTTCTATCAAAACTCAATTGGTAAGGAAACTTTCAACTCAACTTTGTACTAGAGGATTCTTTTGACCTTAATTTATCTCCAAAGATCTTCCCACATTAAAGAATTGACATTAGCACCTATGCATAATCACGAGTCATCTGGTTCATGTTGGGTTTTATTTGCCCTGATTTCTTACCATAAATAAGTTTTCCTTTAGGAAAATGTTTTAATATTTTACTAGTCTTTTTCTTGTAGGAAAGGTTTTAGGATTCTATAAATGTAGACTTGTTCCTTCTAACTTAATTAGCATTCACAATGTAGTCCTAGGGTTTTGAGAGTTGCGGTTATGGAGCCGAATTTTGTGTACCTCCTTGTATTTCGAGTGAATTGGTTGAGGTTGTTTCTCTCAATATTTTTTACTCTCATATTTATAGTGGATTGCCCATCTCCTTTGTGGATGTATGTCGATTGACCGAACCACGTTAAATTTGTCTCTTTGGGTGTGTTTCTTGTTTGTCTTCTTACTCGTGGTCTTTTGAGGTTTGCTTTGTTAGCTTCTACATTACACCTGCTTATTTCGGTCCTAACAAGTGGTATCAGAGCCACGTTCGCTATCAAGTATTTTTTTGATGGAGGGAAATATGAGCAAGATGGTATGTCTAAACGAAAGAAACTACAACATATGGAAAAGCAAGATGAAAGATCTACTGTTCGTGAAGAATATGCATCTTCCCGTTTTTGCTGCTCATAAACCTGAGACTGTGACTGGTGAAAATTGGGATTTTGAGCACCAACAAGCATGTGGATATATAAGACAATGGGTTGAAGATAATGTTCGCAACCATATTGTGAATGAGACACATGCTAGAACATTGTGTCGGAAAAGTTGGAGACATTTTACGCTTCAAAAATTGGCAATAACAAGTTGTTCTTGCTAAAGCAATTGATGACCTTTAAATACGATGAGGGCAATCCTATTCTTGATTACATAAATGATTTTCAAGGTGTTCTTGATCAACTATCAGGAATGGGTGCTAATTTTGATGATAAAATACAAGGACTTTGGCTTCTTAATACTCTATCGAATTCTTGGGAAACTCTTCATGTCTCTTTAACAAATTTTGCTCTTGGTGGTAAGGTGACTATGAAATATGCAAAAAGTGGTGTGTTGAATGAAGAAGTTAGAACAAAATCTCAAGGCATATCCTCACATTCAAATGTTTTGTACACAGAAGATTGAGGGAGAGATAAGACAAGAGATCTGAAGAGTAGAGGTAAAAGTATAAGCAAGTCAAGATTCAGGAATCCAAATATTATATGCCATCATTGTGGAAAGAAAGGACATATTAGAAGATTTTGCAAACAATTGATGCAAGATCTTAAAGAAGGGAAAAAGAAAGAAAATAATGGAAACAATGTTGTTGTTGTTCGAGATGACCTTCATTTTGCTTGTGATAAAGACGTCATCAATTTGTATCTCAAGATACAAGTTGGATAGTAGATTCTGGAGCTACATCACATGTCACATCGAGAAAAGACTTATTTTCATCTTATACTTCTGTTAACTCTAGGGTGTTAAAGATGGGTAATTCTGGTGAGGTTAGGGTGTTGGCGTTGGCACTGTATGTTTGAAAACCTATACTAGTACAACGTTAGTCCTTCAGAATGCCAAGCATGCTCCAGACATTCCCTTGAATTTAATCTCGATAGGACAACTAGATGATGATTACTATCATAATGACTTATTCAATGGTCAATGGATGCTCACCAAAGGCTTATTGATTGTAGCTCGAGGAAGAAAACATTCAAATTTATACGTGACACAAGGATCGATACTTGGTGACTCTATAAATTTGGTGGAAAGTGAGACTTTATCAGAATTGTGGCACAAGAGGCTTAGTCATATGAGCGAGATGGGGATCACTCGTTTGGCGAAGAAGAATTTGCTTGCTGGTGTGAAACAAGCAAAGGTAAAACGATGTGTTCATTGCTTAGTTGGGAAACAGAAAAGAGTTTCTTTTCACAGTCATCCTCTTTTAAGAAAGTCTGAGTTATTGGAGCTAGTACACTCTGATTTATGTGGTCCTTTTAAAGGAAAGTCAAAAAAGTGGTGCGCTTTACTTTGAAACTTTCATTGATGATCATTCCTTGCAAGATTTGGGTATATCCTTTAAAATCCAAAGATCAAGTACTTGATGTGTTTAAGGAGCTTTAAGCTTTATTTGAGAGACAAACGGGAAAGAAATTGAAATGTATTCGCACTGATAATAGTGGTGAGTATATTGGTCCCTTTGATAACTACTGTAAATTGCAAGGAATTTGTCATTAGAAGACTCCTCCAAAGACTCCTCAATTAAATGGCCTGGCAGAAAGGATGAATAGAACTTTAGTTGAGAGAGTTAGATGCATGCTTTCAGAGGCTAAACTTCCAAATTCATTTTGGGCTAAAGCACTTACGACTGTTGCTTATGTTATCAATTTGTCTCCTGTTGTTACTTTGGATGGTGATGTTCCAAACAGAGTTTGGTTTGGTAATGATGTTTCTTATGATCACTTGAAAGTGTTTGGTTGTAAAGCTTGCGTGCATTTTCCAAAAGGTGAGAGGTCGAAATTGGATGTTAAAACTAAGCAGTGCATTTTCATTGGTTATGGTCAAGATGAGTTTGGATATCGCTTTTATGATCCAATTGATAAGAAGCTCATTAGAAGTCGTGATGCTGTGTTCTTCGAAGATCAAACTATTGAAGATATTGACAAGGTTGAGAAACTAGTTTCTCAGATTGATGAGAGCTTAGTTAATGTTGATCTAGTTCCTATTATTGATACATCTTTTGCACATGAAGGAACCCAAGATAATGATTAGGGCGTAGAACCTATAGATGTTCCTATTGATGATGTTGTGGTTGATCATCAACCCCAACTAATGCTGAGATGACAAATTTGGATGCTCTAGAAACCTCTTGTAGAAGATCCACTAGAGAGATGCGAAGCTCAACACGTTATTCTCCTAATGAGTATATCTTTTTGACTGACATGAGAGAACCTGAAGGTTATGATGAAGTCATGCTAGATATTCATAGAGATAGATGGGTAGAAGCCATGGAAGATGAGATGAAGTCACTTCACGAGAATGACACATATGAGCTAGTGGAGTTACCAAAAGGTAAGAAAGCTTTAACATATAAATGGATCTTCAGATTAAAGCAAGAGCAACATACATATGCGCTTAGATACAAGGCTAGGTTAGTTTTCAAAGGTTTTGGTGAAAGAAAGGGAATTGACTTTGATGAAATTTTCTCTCCTATTGTGAAAATGTCCTCTATTCGTATGGTTCTAGCCTTAGCCGCAAGTCTAGATTTAGAGGTTGAGCATATGGATGTCAAGACTGCCTTTCTTCATGGTGATTTATAAGAAGAGATCTACATGGAGCAACCTGAAGGCTTCATAGTTAAAGGAAAAGAAAACCATGTTTGCAAATTGACAAAAAACTTGTATGGTTTGAAACAAGCTCCAAGGCAGTGGTACTTGAAGTTTGAATCAGTCATTGAAAATCATGGATACAGGAAAACTTCTTCAGATCATTGTGTATTCTTTCAGAAGTTCTCTGATGATGATTTTATTATCTTACTACTTTATGCGGATGATATGCTGATTGTTGGCAAAAATAAATCTAGAATTGTAGTCCTTAAGAAAGAGTTAAGCCAATCGTTTGCGATGAAGGACTTGGGGCCAACAATGAAGATCTTAGGCATACAAATTCATCAAGATAGACACAAGAAGGAGTTATCACTATCCCAGAAGGAGTACATAGAGAAAGTACTCAAGAGGTTCAACATGATAGAGTCAAAAGTGGTTAGTACACCTCTTGCTAAACACTTTAAGTTGAGTACGACCCCAAGTCCCACTACAAAAAAATGCTCAATTTATGGGGGTTATTTTGTCAATTTATGGCGGTTTAGGGATCCCACAAATTAAATTGTGGCGGTTTTTAAAAATGCCATAATTACCCTTGCCACGAGCATATTTGCAGCGGTTTTAGTAAACCTCCACGACGTCCCCCGCAAAATGACTTTCAAATTTGTGGAGGTTTTCCAGTATCAGTTTTTGACGGTTTAGAACCTTCATAATATGATCTTAATATTTTAAAAATTAACTTTGTGTGGATTTAAAACTTTCATGGAATAAAATTAAAATTTACATTTATAATTTGATTTGTGGAGTCTTACAAAATTATTATTATTTTAATAATAAATATGAAATTTTATTTACATCAAGCCTTCAAAATAATAAGTAATTTTAAATTTGATTTACATCAATTCTTCAGAATAATAAGTAATTTTACTAAATAACACATTTAAAGCAAATTAAATTTCACTAACCAAGTTTATATTAATAAGTTTCACAAATTCAAATTTATGTCAAATAAAAGCAATACAAACTTGTGTATAATAATTTCAACATAACAATGCTAAATCTTTTTAAAATCCACATCAAATAAACTTAACAAAAATTCTATAGCATTTATTTGGTGATTTATGTTGTTGTCGTCCAATTTTTTTTATTCAAAGTGACAAAAGCTCTCGCATCAGGCTGAAACAATGAAAACATTATATATAATTAGATAAACATATATTGATACACATATATCTTCGTACATCTTGATAAAAGAAAAATTAGAATTCAATTCATTTCAAAGTAAAGCATATAAAGCTTTGATTTTACAAATAATTATAAGATTATGGATGAAAGAAATTTACTTTGATGTTCTCTCATACACACTAATAAAGTGAATAATAACAACTTCATGATTATTTCTACATAAGTTTGCTAGGTTTATATTTTCCAAAATCATATAATGATGCTCATTCGATTTAATACGTTGGTTCAAGTATTTCTCACTTTTCTTGATTTATAAGTTAGACTTTACTCTTTGACCTTAGTTTTTTCTTTCATTTACCAAAAAGTAATCATAACTTCAACAATTTATCGTATTGAATAAGAAAATACATAATTTTAAAGTTATATTGATATCGATCACAATCTAATATGAAAAATTATCCTTTAATTTGTAATAGTCGATCCAATCAAGAATAAAATGATTAAATGATTCCTAACTAAACAAAAATAAAATTATGATTTACCATAAATCAATCAATGATTGAGTATAGACGACTTTACAATGTAGTGAGAATTCAAACCAAAACCTAAAATATGTAAAAAACAAACATTGATTCATTAAGTTTAACAACTTGCAAAATACAAAATGATCAAATAATAATATGAGTTTTAAATTCTAGTATGAATCATCAAACTCACGTAAAACAAAATTACCTTTGTATTCAAATAATTAATTATTTTTCCTCTATTCCACTTTGCAAAGCCTACAATGAAAAAAATAATTAGCAAAACCACATGTAAAAAAATGAAGTAAAGAAGAGTGGAAAAGGAGAGAGAGGAGAGGGGAGGGTGTATGTTTTACATGGGAATGGGTTAATGTCACACCCCGAGCCTACACCCTGGACGTGGCGGGCACTCGTTGTCACGACCCAATTTCTCGAGTCATGATGGCACCTACTATACCCTACCAATAGGTAAGCCAACCCGTAACCCAGAACATCAAGCAATGAGCGAAAGGGCAGAAACTAGCGAAAACAATAATCTAAACAAGAATAACAAAGCAGAAGCAACCCAAAATAAATATATACATAAATGCCTCCCAGAACCCGAAAGTCACTAGTACAGAGTTATCTAATATAAAGTACAAGTCCCAAAAGTTGACCACAACAGAGCGTGTCTCAAAGGCAACAAGACTAGCTAAAACAAAAGAAGGAGAAAGAACAAACCCTAAAACGCCAAGTGCTCGCCCTCGCCTCCGAATCATAGCTACAAAAGAAGGATGGAACTAATCACTACTGGTAACTGGTACTGGGACCTGCATCACGAAATAGATGCAGAGCGTAGCATGAGTACCAACACAACAGGTACTTAGTAGGTATCATAGACCGACTGAGCGAAAAGGTAAAAACAATAAGAAATGATAGAATCTAAACACAGTGAGGTCAAAGAGGATAAAAAAAGAAAGCACACGAGCATAACAGAAACAAACTAAGTACAACTAAACTAAACCTAACTGGACCCCCATATGCCCAGAAGGTACACTCGTGCGCAAACTCAAATAAAACCTGAACGAACCCCCATAAGCCCGACAGGTACACAGAAAAGCTAAGTCTACTGAGAAAGAAGAAAATCGGGCTCCCAGCCCAAAGTAACTAAGATAACCCATCAGACTCCACCCAACCAGCAGTGCACTCCCAGCCCAGCTAGAAAGAGTGACCCTAAGGGGCACCCAACCAAACAGTCCACTCCCAGCCCAGCTAGAAAGAGAGACTTGTGAGTGAGGTAGATATCGCGAGTCGTCCTACCATGCAGTCAGCTCCCAGTCCAGCTAGAAAGAGTGACCCGGGGACACCCAGCCAGCAGCACACTCCCAGCCCACGCGGTCATAAGTCTAAGGCAATGCTAGCCTAACCTAGACTAAGGACATCATGCTTACGGTTAAGGATGAACAAGGCATACAATACATATCATACAAGCATACAATATCATTTAGCACATAAGCATGCAACTCTACTAAGCCGGTTAACATGATACTATACCCGAAATGTGGCCAATCGATCATAACATGAGGTATCTAATCAAAGTAAGGTAGTAAACTGGTACCCACCCTAATTCACTCCAATCGATATGTTTTTACACAATTAAGCTCAATATAAAAGAAAGGAAGCCGTAGCCTACCTTAAGGCCGATCGCGCGTTCTCCAAATCACTTTACCGGAGCTTTTCCTTCTCGAACGACCTTTGAACGCTGTCACTTTATCAAATATGGGGTCACAACGTTAGTACGGTCGTTTAGACACCAAAATCACAACAAACGGAGACGGGTCAATTTTGGAGTCAAAACGGGAATCGTGGGACCCGCATCGAACTGTCCAAATTTGACTCAGGCAAGAGACCCTAAACAGCACCCCAAACTTATGTTCCAAAATGGAACACAATTCGAGGCTCAAAAACATAGCAAACACCAACAAGCAAGAAACCACACTTTAATCAACTAAAAAAAAGAAAGCAGCAGTAGTCCAAACTCGGAATAAACGAAAATCAAAAGGTGCTCAGCACTCTTTGAACACTCTACGACGAAGTCTCGACAATTCTCAACACGTGAGACTTCGAATCACCCAAAATCGAGCTAAAATGAGAGAGATATGACCAAAACAAGAATGCTAAAAACAAAGTCTCGAAAAAGGGGTACAACAGTCAGGTAAATTGCAAAATTACCTCGAACTACGTGTATCCAATAATTTCCGAACACTCTACAGCAAAGCCACTGAAAAAATGAAGCTCCCGCACTTCGAATCACTTAATTCAGACAAAAGATGAGATAGTTATGAGGGTTTAAGTTTTGGGAAATGTTGCTGGTTTTTCTGCAATCATAGCAGATTTTCTACATTATTTCCAAATCTTAAAAACTCCGACAGGGTGCTCAGAACTCGTTCGGAACCCCGTACACGTAAACGAGATATGCAACCACACCAAATTCGATATTTCAGACTCAATGGCGCAGTCAAAATTTCCATCAGAGGTCATCTCGATAAAAAGTGGGTCCCAGTTCCAAAGGCCATTTTAAGTCAAAACCCACAAAAGGGCTCGAAAAGATATCGAAAACTTCGGGACACAAAAGAAGGGTAAATCTAGACCAAACTCGACATTCCGGAGCTAACTGCGCTAACAGAATTCTCATCCGAGCGCATTTACTCAGAATGTTGACCAAAGTTAAACTTAGGCTTAAACTTAAAGTTAAAACGCCTAATTGCACCGACTCCCACTGAAAACCTCGGGAGTCATGTCGACCATGTTAATAGCCTAAAATGACCCTTCCGGAGCTGATGGAATCGTTAGAATTGGATTCTGATGTCATCTTCTTGAACTTTTGATCGAAAATGATCGTTCAAGGTTCATAAGCTCCAAAACATAAAAACTCGTACCAAGACCAAACGAACGACCAGGTGACCGAACTGTTAGTCCCAGCAAGTCATAAATGACTTAGGGTCGCTACAAGAATGCTCTAAACGACACACAGAAGGCAAGACACAGAAATGACTTGGAGGGTCATTACACTCGTAGACCATTGTTGGCCCCAAGCGAAACCTTGGCCTGGCTTACTTACTCAGCGGAAGACAATATTCATACTTATAATGATCAATAACACTTAAATGAATTTAATAATAAGATAACTGAGAATGTTAAAAGTTAAACATTCAACTTGGCCAAAAGTGGCAACCCAAGTCTTAACAATAAGAAAAGATAATGAAAAGACTCAAAGGACTAACATGTGACTATCTATGAAGCCTCTAAAACAACTGAGATGGATGTTGGGACATAACCCACAACATCATAATGAACAAAACTAGAAAACAATGAAAATAGATCCTCCAAAATGTAAGGAGGCTCACCGACTGACTCTGAACTGCTCATTGGATCAACAGTTCGCTGAAATGCCGATCCTAGTTACATATATCTGTATCATAATACAATGCAGGCTAACTGGCATCAGTACATTGAATGTACGAGTATGCGAGTTGGAATGCTAAAACAACATAGGCTTGAGAGGGAATATGAAAGAAACACTTTCCTTGGCTCTTCTCAACTCATGAATACTTAACTGAACTCATTTCAATATAAATTAGTTTAAAACAAGTGCAATATAAAGAAAAGTTGTTTAAAAATATGATGTCAACTCTGTGTATATACAAGGATACAACATAACTCTGAAATGTATGTAAAAATACAATAAACTGATGTATATAAATATACAATAACTTTTGTGGGAGTTTCTCTAATCGACAACCATCACATAAGAGTTATAGTGATGATACAACGATCTACCTCACGCTGCCAACGCATCCTATACCCGGCCAAATATATAGGACCTGAACTACTAAGTGGATCCACTAGTTTATTGTGAAAATGATTCATCTAAAAATTATGACCCTTTTCTACCCATGGTGGCTACATGGTTTATGGAGGTTGTGAGTTGTCTGAACTCTCCCCCATATCGCTGCTCAATACTACCTCCCAAATATATACTAGCTCTTATGTTTTAAAATCATACTTCTTTCTGCTGATTTGAGATAATTGCTCAAAAACTTAGCTCAAAGACTATCTTGGAAATCTCAGTTTCCCCACTTACTTCATTTAGAAAGCTATTACTCTTTTCTGAAAACTAGCCCGAAGGCCCTTTGGAAATCTCAGTTTCCGCTCTTATTTAAATGTGTAAAACATTTTAAATCTCTTTGGTAAATACTTAGTCCCCATATGTTTCTTTGACGAAAAGAACTTCAACTTTACTCTTTACTGAACTCAAAACTTAAGTCTTAAAACAAAGTTAAAACGTTGGTAAAAGACTTATGAAAATTTGAAATGAACTTCTCTTACTTGACTTTTGACTTCTCTTGACTTTGATCTTAACTGCTCTTGACTTGACTCTTAACTGATCCTTGAATTGAATTATTGATTCAAGGATTATGATTGGTGTTTGGAAAGATCTCATGTTGTTTAGGAATGATTTTAGATAGCTGAACATGAGAAAAGACCGAAAATCAAGATTTGAAGATGGGTCCGCAATGCGAAGGCATAATTAAATTTTGATTCCGAAAATATCTTTTGAAGCAGAACACCTCGTGTCAGCTTCGCGATGCGAATATGAAAGTTCAAATCTGGGTACTAGGCGCGCAACACGCGGCCAATCTCTTATTTCGTCCGACGAAATTTTCTTCTTCATTTTCCAGCCCCAACTCACCCAAACTCGGTTCTTTTTCTTAAATTACTTTTAGATATAGATACCCAACTAATGTACATAAGAACCTAACTCGAAACGACTAAATAATGCAACGTAACGAACTCATAAACTTCCCAACTCAGTCAAATTCAAGAACAATATATGAATTCAAGTATAGATATCAAGATCATCAATATTCAAACACTTTTAGGATGAATCCAAACTAAAATTAATATGCTTGGCACGTGGGAGAACGATCCTAATGTTATGAGAGCCTCACATACCTGGTAGAAGTAAATCCTTGGCGAAAACACCAACGTTCTTGATCGATCTTAATGAAACTGCCCTTTTCTCCTTATTCTTTTCTCTTCTCCTTTCTCCTTAGCCTTAGCGTGAAATCCCAAATTCTAAAGTGACGAAGTTCTGAATTGACTCACATTAAGCTCCTAAAATCGGATTAAAATAATATGGCAGTTAAAAGACTAAAATATCCCTTAAATTTCTGGATTGGACATTTCCTTAATTCAAAGGGTATTACTTGCTCATACGAACTCAAAATCGCGCAAACTTGGCGGCGTTGGAAAGATCATTCCAAGGGTTTTCCAACCATATCTAGAACTACACCTAACCCATCCTAAGCTAAGAGTCATGGCCTTCAGAAGTCGACCAAAAACTTAACTTTAACTTACTTACAATTTTGCAGATTTCCTTATACTTTCCAAAAATAACTATTTCCAAATTTTTAAACTTCTTTCTAGTTTTTTCTACTTGCGAGTTACAATATATCCCCCTTGAGAACATTCGTCCTCGAATGAGATTTACTCTTACTAAGCTAAGGGTAGTGACATCAAGTTCAAACACCCAACAAGAAAATGCAACAAATAACATGCCTACTCATAATTTAGATAGTACTAAGGAGAAAATTAGTACCTTGGTCTGCATTTTCTCCAGATTCAAAGAGATGTGGATATCTCTTCTTCATATCTTCCTCAGCTTCCCAAGTAGCTTCCTCAAAAAATTGGTTCCTCCAAAGGACTTTGACTGATGCTACCTCTTTTGTTCTCAACTTGCGAACTTGGCAATCTAGAATCTGAACATGAATCTCCTCATAAGATAAGCTATCCTTGATCCCAATATTTTCAGTTGGTATGATCAATGAAGGATCACCAATGCATTTCTTCAACATGGAGATGTGAAACACCGAATGAACCGCGGCTAACTCTTGTGGTAGCTCCAACTCATAAGCTACATTGCCAATCCTCTTGGATATTCGATAAGGTCCAATATACCGAGGACTAAGCTTCCCCTTCTTACCAAACCTCATAACACCCTTCATGGGTGAAACTTTCATATATACCCAATCATCTACCTTGAACTCTAATGCCCTTCTCCTAACATCAGTGTAGGATTTTTGATGACTCTGTGCCGTTTTCAATCTTTCTTGAATCACTTACACCTTCTCCATAGCTTGGTGAACTAAATATGGTCCTATCAACCCTGCTTCACCAATTTCAAACCATCTAATAGGAGATCTGCATCTTCTCCCATAAAGAGCTTCATAAGGAGCCATTTGGATTCTAGAGTGATAACTGTTGTTGTAAGCAAACTCAATGAGAGGTAGGTGATCATCCCAATTCCCTTTGAAATCAATCACACAAGCCCTCAACATATTTTCTAAAGTCTTAATAGTGCGTTCTGCTTGCCCATCAGTCTGAGGATGAAAGGCAATACTTAAGTTCACCTTTGAACCTAAGCCTTTCTGAAAAGATTTCGAGAACTGTGCAGTAAATTGTGCACCTCTATTTTAAATAATAGAGATTGGGACTCCATGAAGTCCCACCACTTCTTGAATATATAACTTGGCATAATCTTCTAGTTGTGAGATGTTATAGTTAAGGGGGAAAATGAGTTAAGGAGAAAGAAAAAAAGGGATTTAGGTGTTGTTTACGTGGGATTTAGGAATGGCTGGGAGGGGGTGGTTATTTGATTAGGTTTGAAAGATTTTAGGGGGAATTATAGTCTTCAGCTTTTTTTAAGAAAAATTTTTGGAGGGAGAGGTGTTAAAATTTTGATTGAGTTGGGTCTAAATGAAAGATAAAAAAATTTTATGCATAAAACAAGCTTTTATTTTTAATTTTTAATGATAAGTAATAACTATTACTTAAAATGTTTCACCCTCAACTAGTATTATAAAATCTTAAATAAAGTTAAAATACAAATAAATATATATAAATATTACTATTGATTTAGCATCCTAGTTATATATATATATATATATATATATATATATATATATATATATATATATATAT
>NC_064293.1:10470715-10480572 GCF_019186545.1 Solanum stenotomum
TATATATATATAAAATTAATTTCTAAAAGTAACTAATCTACTAAATTTTTGGGGGGTCGATAATCCCGATAAACAATATTAAATTGTGGCGATTTTCTGACCTCCTTAATAAAATAACCATAAAAAGATTTATATTGTGGGGGTTAGAATAAAATGCCACAAAATGAATTATTAGTGGGACTTTTAAAAACTCTCACAAGTTAGCCGCCAAAAAATGAGCATTTTTTGGTAGTGTCCATCTACCAATGAAGAGAAGAATGAGAAGTTAAGTATTCCATACTCTTCCACGGTTGGTAGTTTGATGTATGCTATGATTTGCACTAGACCAGATATTGCACATGCTGTTGGTACCGTTAGCAGATTTCTTTCCAATCCTGGAAAAGAACATTGGGCTGCAGTGAAATGGATACTAAGATATTTGAAGGGTACTTCAGATATGGAGTTGTGCTTTGGTAGTGGCAAGCCTGAACTTCTATGCTACACATACTCTGATTTGGGAGGAAATCTTAACAATTCAAAATCCACTTCTGGTTATTTGATCGCTTTTGGAGGGGGAGCTATTTCTTGGCAATCAAGACTATAGAAGTGTATAGCTCTATCTACCACAAAAGCTGGATATATTGACATCACTGAAGGTGCCAAAGAATTGCTTTGGATGAATGAGTTTGTCAAAGATCTTGACTTTGAACAATCAAGGTTCGTCTTATTTTGTGATAATCAAAGTGTTATTTATCTCACCAAGCACTCTACCTTTCATTCTAAGTCCAAGCATATTAGTAGAAAGTATCATTGGATTAGAATGGCCCTAGAAGAGAAATTATTCGAGGTTGTGAAGATACACACTGATGACAATCCTTCAGATATGCTTACAAAAGTGGTGATTGTAGACAAGCATGAGTTTGTAGAAGTGCGGCAGGCATGAAGCCTGTCAAGAGTTCCTCCACTTGAAGTCCATTTGGCCCCTTGGCTGGAGGGGGAGTTTGTTAGGTTATGGCCTATGTTCCAGCCAAAGGCCCATGACCTAATCCTACTTGAAAAAGGATTGGAATTATTCTCTTTATTTGGTTTCCAATTCTATTAGGAAAAGGATTGGAATAATAATCCTATTTGAAGTTGGTTTTGGCTTTGTAAGAAAAAACACAACTCTATAAATAGAGGATGGTCTTGAGAGAATAATTCAGATTTCTCATTAGTATTGTCTTTGAAAGACATTAGGACATAAGAGAGGTTTTTGAGAGAGCTTTTAACAAGAGAGAAGAGAGAAAAAAAGGGTTCTTTTGCTGCAGTTTGTTATTCCGACCAGCACCCTTCAGATCGTGTTTCCCGATTAACTAACCGTTGGATCGGGCTGAAATTTTGAATGAGTGTTCCTGACATCTTGGTGGTTAATTTGAACAGTATTGGATTCGTTGGTCAGAAAGATCCTGTTTTGAGTTCTGAACAACAGCTGGGTTTGGGTGGTGTTTCTTTCTATTTATCTTTTGTTGGTGTAGCTATTGTTTGTTCTCTTTTGGCACTTGTTGTGCAGCCATTAGAAGAATATTTGTAACTCTCTTATTGTTATAGTGAAGCAATTTGGATCTTGTCGATCTCGTGGTAGTTACCTTCGGCTTGAAGGATTTTTCCACGTTAAACTTGGTGTTCTTTATTTTAGATTTTCGTTTTCATATTTTCGTCACAACAAGTGGTATCAGATCCAGGTGCAATGATTTGGTGATGGAACCAGGTTCAAAACGGGTGTTCATCTTGGCGGGTGTAGTTCTAGCCGCAACCTTTTGACAGTAATGAAGATTTTTGTTGGAGAAATTATTTCAGAGAGGTTCTCTATGTCTAGACGTAGATTCGATGGAGGAGATTATGAAGAGGACATGCAAGATCCTAAATATTATGTGAAGAAGGTGGACAAATTTATTTTGTCAGAAATTCAGGCCAAGGGGGAGATTTGTTGGGTTTTATTTGCCCTGATTTCTTACCATAAATAAGTTTTCCTTTAGAAAAATGTTTTAATATTTTACTAGTCCTTTTCTTGTAGGAAAGGTTTTAGGACTCTATAAATATAGGCTTGTTCCTTCTAACTTAATTAGCATTCACAATGTAGTCCTAGGGTTTTGAAAGTTGCGGTTATGGAGGAGAATTTTGTGTACCTCCTTGTATTCCGAGTGAATTGGGTGAGGTTGTTTCTCTCTATATTTTGTACTCTCATATTTATAGTGGATTGCTCATCTCCTATGTGGACGTAGGTCGATTGATCGAACTACGTTAAATCTGTCGCTTTTAGTATGTTTCTCGTTTGTCTTCTTACTCGTGGTCTTTCGAGGTTTGCTTTGCTAGCTTTCGCATTACACCTGCTTATTTCGGTCCTAAGAGTTCAGACCTATATATATATGAAAAATTGTTCCAATTTAGCTTAGAAATTTTGGGGGTGTTGTAAAATTTCCCTCTTGGGATCATTAGCCTTCAAACGATGGTAAAGATGGATTGAAATAGAAAGGTGCTACTCTTACTATTTGTCTGATAACTAAAATTTGCCTAATTACATCGATGGGATTGGTTCATACTAAGGACTCGTTTGGTAGGCGGTATTAAATAGAATAGTCTATGGATTAAAATTTAATCCATCTAATACATTGTTTGGTTACATTATTTTATTTAATCCATGCATTGCTTATACATCATATATGGTCTTATTTTATCCCTAGTAAATGAAGGGATAACTAATCCAAGGTTTGTTAAACCTTGGATAAGACCCCTAAATGACAAAATTATCCCTTTATTCATTTTCCTAAATTTCTTTTGTAATTTAATTTTCTTTTATTTATATTGAAATAATTATAAATGTTCTTTTTAATTCTCCAAATTCGTTTAGTGTAATTTAATGATTTCATTAATATTTTTTTTCTCCTTTTTTTTATTCAATGTAGTTCGTCGATTAACCACTTGGACTATTATTTTTTAATAAGCTTTAGCTATTGAACAATATGAGTAGTCTTAAATCTATATTAAGTTTAAGATATACTTGACCAACAAAAAAAGTGGTACATCATACCTCAATTTTATATATATATATATGTATGTATGTATGTATGTATGTATGTATGCATGTATATATTTAACTTAACTAGTTAAATGAAATAGAAAATCCTAAAAAAAACAATATTGTCCCACAACAACTTTGATTAATTATTATCTGGGTAAGGGACTTTGGTATAAAATTGTATAAGTATATTTTTAGATCTTCATTTTTGATAAGTTTAAACTCTTTTGTCAACATCCGGTTGCCATATACAATAAGTATACAGGTTAACGTTTGTAAAAATAAATAAATAAAGATTTAACATTTTTTTTTACTATGAATTTTATTCAACTGTTACGTAGTATTAAATTCTTGTTATTAATTATGCACAAAAAGGAAAAAAATTGTTTCAATTTATATAACACTATTTTTCTTTGTTGTTATTTTCTAAAAAAAAATTATTGTAGTGTTATGGTCCGGTTATCTACCTTGACTCAATTACATGAAATAAACAATCTTATAATAACACAAGGGTATAATAGGAATAAAAAAATTTGTAGAGTTTTAAATCAAACACAAGATTAAGTGGGAAGCAATGAACCAAACACTTGATAAAAAATAATCCCTGCACTACTAATCCCTGCATTACTAATTCCTGTGTTACTAATCCCTGCATTATTAATCCCTGCATTACTAATCCCTGCGTTATCAATGTATGTACCAAACGACCCCGAGTTTTGTACTCAACTAGAGCACACGTGGCAGGAACGTACACATAGGACAACAAGTTGACACATAAATGGCATCTAGTTTCTCAGAATCTTTATATATAGAAAGAAGGATATTACCTCAAACGTTTTCATCAAAATTCCTCGTAACATCCTGGGAAAAGAATCATTGCATGATTCGTGTGAGATATCTGAATATAAAGGATTAGCAGGGTCTGAGTATCATAATCAGATGACATGAATTCATAAAGCATGAAGGGTATACATTTGAACATAGTCACACTTTATTTGGAGTTATTTTACATGAAACATAGGTACATTGGGAATGGCGTAAGGATAGGACTATTATGACTCAAGTGACTCGACTGATAGCTTCTTAGAAACAGTACTTCTCAACTACGCTTCTCTTTTTGAATACTACACTTCAATAGCTGCAACTTGAAGCTCCCATACGGGTACATGTGACTACTCTTACCAAGGTTTAAGTCTAACTGCATGCTCTTACTGTAGTCAATACTAACTCGAAGTCACGAGGTGATACACATAAGATAATCGTACTAATTTGAATCATAAAATTCATGCCCTATACCTTTGTAGGGACTTCCATACCATAAATACTACTTCTTCTTACCACCTCCTTCAACAAATCTTCTATTTTAATCAAGATTTCACTAGTGCATCATGTATTCATCCACATGTTATCAATACCATATTCAAGCCTATCACTATATCCACTCCATGAACTTCTAGGTAACCAATTCTTCTAAGAATTTTCTGCCTTTCTATCATCTGTACAAACTGAAATTTCATGAATTACTAAAAAGGGACTAACTATTTTCATCTTGCTACTACATAAAATAAAGTCTCGTCTCGATCTTCCTTCACACTTAAAATCTTTCATGAAAAACAACATACTATGATCTTCACCATAAGAGTTGTCTACCCTCTCCTTTAGACCAATACTCAATTCTTATCAACACCACTATCAAAATTGAAAGAAGATTACTAGTAGGACTTAGAGTAAAAAGATCATAAGCATACATGATGTAGCATGACTTCACTAGCCATTAAGGGTATATCAATGATTTCATTGGATTGAGTATACTTTGAAACATGAGTGTATATATTATGAGTTGGATATCATAAGACTGACTTTCATAACTTTATAGAGTAAGATTGAGGTCGATGAGCTGAAATCTTTGCTTCTTGCTTTAGGAGTTGAGAATAGATGTGAATCTGTATGAAGTGCATGAGCATGGGTCATGGTCATAACGTTGATAGATGATAAATAAGTAGAGTGTAATAATGATTGAAGTCTGAGGAATACACTAGAGTAGGAATTCTTCACCCTATAATCTCCTCCTTGGGTTTGAAGCCAACATTTTGTGTTGTGGACCTATTTTGTATTCTCTAAGCTAAGCTATTGTAATGACCCTCCTAGTCATTTCTGTATCTTGCCTTCTGTGTGTCGTTTAGAGTGTTCTTGTAGAGACCCAAGTCATCTATGACTTGCTGGGATTGACAGTTCGGTCACTTGGTCGTTCGTTTGGTTATGGTGCGAGTTTTTGTGTTTTGGAGCTTATGAACCTTGAACGATCATTTTCGATCAAAGGTTCAAGAAGATGACATCGGAATCCATTTTTGATGATTCCATCAGCTCTGGAAGGGTCATTTTTAGGCTAGTAACATGGTCGTCATGACTCCCGAGGTTTTTAGTGTGAGTCGGTGCGATTAGGCGTTTTAACTTTAAGTTTAAACCAAAGTTTGACTTTGGTCAACATTCTGAGTAAACGCGCTTGGATGAAAATTTCGTCAGCGCGGTTAGCTCTGGAATGTCAAGTTTGGTCTAGATTGACCCTTCTTTTGTGTCTGGAGGTTTTTGATATTTTTCTGAGCTCTTTTGTGGTTTTTGGCTTAAAATGACATTTGGGTGTGGGACCCACTTTTTGTCAAGATGACCTCGTATGAAAATTTTGACTGCGTCGTTGAGTTCGGAATGTCCAATTTGGTATGGTTGCATATCTCGTTTGCATGCACGGGGTTCCGAACGAGATCGGAGCACCCCGTCGGAGTTTTTAGTTTTTGGAATGTATTGCAGAAAAATCTGTTATAAATGCAGAAAAACCAGCAACATTTCCCAAACTTAAAACCCTCATAACTCTCTCGTATTTCAACCGAATTAGGCGATTTCAAGTGCGGGAGTTTCGTAATTTTGGTGGCTTCGTTGTAGAGTATTCGAAAGTTGTTGGGTGTACGTAGTTCGAGGTAATTTCACGATAAACCTGAATGCAGTACCCTTTTTCGAGCTTTTGTTTTTGACATTCTTGTTTTGGTCATATCTCCCTCATTTTAGCTCGGTTTTGAGTGATTCGAAGTCCCACATGTTGGAATTTGTCATGGCTTCATTATAGAGTGTTCAAGGAGTACTGGGCACCATTAGATCCTTGTAGATTTCGAGTTTAGGCGGTTGTAGATTTTCTTTTAGTTGATTAAAGTGTGATTTTCTTGTTTGTTGGTTTTTGCTGCATTTTGTGCCTCGAATTGTGTTCTATTTTGGAACAAAAGTTTGGGGTACTGTTTAGAGTCTCTTGACGGAGTCAAATTCAGACAGATCGGTGCGGGTCCCACGATTCCCATTTTGACTCCAAAATTTGATCCATCTCCGTTTGTTGTGATTTTGGTGTCTAAACGACCGTAATAACGTTGTGACTCTATTTTTGATAGCGGGATAGCGTTTTGAGGCCGTTCGGAAAGGGAAAGCTCTAGATAAGTGATTTTAGAGCGCGTGTGATCGACCTACAGGTAGGCTACGACTTCCCTCTCTTAGATTGAGCTCGAGAATGTGAATGCATGTTGATTAATTGGGATTTGGGTTATTTAGTTATTGAATCATCCATAGGTGTGTAGAAATAATATTTTCGACCTATTTCAAGAATTATCGGGTAACTGTGAGCATGCTTTGTTTTATTAATTGTCCTCTTTGCTATATGAAGTACTTGTATGCTCGATTACTATTTGTTGTAGCATTTGGACCTTAGTTTAGGTTTGACTAGGGCTTGCCTTAGAAATACATTATTCGGATCCGATAGGCCTTAGTATGATAGTTTGGGCCTTAGCTAGGCAATACGTTTGCTCCGATGATAGTTATCCTTATTTCCCCGATGTTACGACTTCACGAGTTACGTCGGCGACACTAGTTCTGCTTCGCGATTTGAATTTGATTTTTGATTCGGTTTCAAGGACTTACATTGATTGGCTATGTGTGGACGGTGTTCCACGGACATTTATGAGTATGGATCGATTGGGACTCTTTCAGCAGCTACATTGACACCTTTGTGGAGCATCCGATTTAAGTTCCTGCCTCTATTGCCCAGATACTTATATAGAGCATCCGGTTTAAGTTCCGGCCTCTATTGTCAGATATTTATATAAAGCATCCAGTTAGAGGTCCGACCTCAGTTACTTGAGACTTGTGATTGGTTACTTGGGTACTTTTGGTGAGCATCCGGTTCGAGGTCCGGCCTCCGTACTGTCAAATTATACTAATTGGGGTTGAGGTTCTGGTTCGATGTTCTCCGTTCTTGGTTCTCATATGCAATTCTCTTTAGTTATAGTTATTATATGTACTCGTAGGGCTTATGGGGGTCCATTCAGGTTTTAATTAAACTTGTGCATGAGTGTACCTTCTGGGCTTATGGGGTCCAGGTAGGTGTAGTTAGCTTATAGATTACTTTAGTTAGTTCTTTCTACACTCGTATGCATTCCTTTGTTAGTTAGATGTTTGTTCTTGACCTCAGTTTGTGTTATTCCTTCTTTCATATTGCTTTTACTTTTAAGTTCAGTCGGCCGATGATGCCTATTGGGTACCTGCTGTTTTGGTACTCAGCTACGCTCTGCATCTATTTTGTGATGCAGGTTCGGCCACTAGTAGCCAGCGTTGATCGAGCTTGGAGCAGACTGATCCGGAGTCGAGGGTGAGCACACAACGTTTTGTACTATTTCAGTCTCCATCTGTATATCTTTTACCTTTCTAGACAGTCCAGTCTTTGTGGTCCACTTTTGGGACTTTTACTCATTTGGTTAGTAGCTCTATACTAGTGACTTCCAGGTTTTGAGAGGGATCTATATTTGTATATATGTTTTTGGTTTTCTTCCGCCTGTTTATATTGTTATCTTAAATTTTGCTTACTCTTGTTTAATTGTCTACCCTTAGACCCATTATTTGTTGTTCCGGGTTACGGGTTGGCTTACCTGCTGGTGGGATATAGTAGGTGCCATTATGACTCGAGAAATCGGGTCGTGACAACTATTTTCAGTTTACTCTAACGACCAGGACAATGCTAATCACATGACTACTAACCCCCCCCCCCCCAAATGAACCATATCCACAGATACTAAATTTCCTTCTAGAACTTATTTTTGAGATACTTTTCTTTAACTTCCCCTTGCCTCTAAGGCCATGAAGTCCAAGTATCCTCACCTCTTTCCTTCCGATTCCATTCCAGCTTGAGGTAATAGTTCCTATTCAGTTTTTCAGTCATTCTTGCGAAAATTCAGTCTTAGAATCATGTTCCTTCAGTTTGTACTTGCATTTTCAACGTATTTGCATGTTCTTGGAACTCAGTTCAGTTAGAAATTCAGTTCTTAGTGTTTAGTAGTAGTGATTGTAGCCCTCTCCCTCTATTTCAGCTAGATTAGTCTTCATTCGAGGACGAATGGTCCCAAGGGGGAGATAATGTAACACCTCGTATCCGAAAATAGAGATTTCAAATTTCTGGTGTTACTTGTGGCACTCATGGACACCATCCACGGACCATAGATGGACTCACGGTCCGTCCTGCAGGTCCGTCGTTTGTGACAAAAAACTTCCCCAGAACTCGGTCAGAAAATTTGGCTAAGTCCCGACTCACGGACAGACCCACGGTCCGTAGATCAGACAACGGTCCGTGGTCTATGTCCGTGGATCGAGACTTCCCTTACCAGCCTCTGACACAAACTACGGTCGACCAGCACGGACCATCATTCGATCCACGGTCCGTAGGTCTGAACGTAGATGAGGGTCAGCAGCCAGTTAGCTGAAAAATATTGATGGGTCAACTTCAGATGGTCATAACTTTTAGCACAAAACGAATTATGTGTCCCATAACCTATGGTTAGATATATAATTGAATTATCTTTCCAACGCCACCGAGTTTGCTAAATTCCGACCTCCAAGTAAACTGTTATTCTCATTTTAGTGAAGCCCTGTCGGGCAGACTTGACCTACAGACCCAATCGACGGACCGTCGATTGATTGACGGACCGTCAGTCACTCTGACAGCAGTTAATTCAAGGGTCTTTTGGTCTTTTCCTATTTCGTTTAACCCCTTAGATACGTCGTTTAAACCCTAAATCACGAGGTTTTAGTTAGTTTAAACCTAGAAACATAATTAGAAGTTACCTTGGTCAAAATTATTAATCAAAACTTAGAAAATTAGAATCAAGAGAGGAGAAAAAGGTCAAGAACCCAAGTTCAAGAACGTAACAAGTCAGATTCTTGATTCCATTATTATGAACAGACCTAGGGTTTCTAGAAGTTGAACAGATCATCATGAGTTAGTTATTTAGATGTTCCAAATCAGATTATCATGTTATTGCTCAGTTTATCGCATAAATTTCAGAACCCTAGCTATGTATTTCTTTAGTTCTTGAATTACACATGCTAGGTCAGATATTTTAGTATTCAGTTATACATGCCTCAGTTTATGAATGCATCATTATCAGATTAATTGTTGCATTCTCAGTTTGCATGTTCAGTTCGAGCTATCCAGTATTTACAGAAATTCAATCATAACCAGTTAACTACTTAATTAATTGGGAGTAGCATAATACCGAGTTGGACTAGGGTTTCAGCGTACCCATATAGTCCCAGAACTACGAGCCACGTAGGTGTAAGTCCCCTCTATGGGCAACATCAATTTAGTGATCACGCCAACATGCCTCTATACCTCTGGCAGGGTATATTGGGTCCTCTCTATGGGGCGTATACATCAGACTCCACATTTAGCTCATGTTGTTTTATGTCGGTTATTAGTAGCTCCCACAGTTCAGTCAAATTCTATTGCATTGACCATTTA
>NC_064293.1:10483908-10493390 GCF_019186545.1 Solanum stenotomum
CGTAGAGGGAGCTACTTGGGAAGCAGAAGCAGCCATGAATTCCAAGTATCCTCACATCTTTCCTTCCGATTCCATTCCAGCTTGAGGTAATAGTTCCTCTTCAGTTTTTCAGTCATTCATGCGAAAATTCAGTCTTAGAATCATGTTCCTTCAGTTTGTACTTGCATTTTCAGCGTATTTGCATGTTCTGGGAACTCAGTTCAGTTAGAAATTCAGTTCTTAGTGTTTAGTGGTAGTGATTGTAGCCCTCTCCCTCTATTTCAGCTAGATTAGTCTTCATTCGAGGACGAATGGTCCCAAGGGGGAGATAATGTAACACCCCGTATTCGAAAATAGAGATTTCAGATTTCTAGTGTTATAGGTGGCACTCACGGACACCATCCACGGACCGTAGATGGACTTACGGTCCGTCCTACAGGTCCGTGGTTCGTGACAAAAAACTTCCCCAGAACTCAGTCAGAAAATTTGGCTAAGTCCCGACTCACGGACAGACCCACGGTCCGTAAATCAGACCACGATTCGTAAATCAGACCACGGTTCGTGGTTTGTGTCCGTGGATCGAGACTTCCCTTACCAGCCTCTGACACAAACTACGGTCGACCAACACGGACTATCATTCGATCCACGGTCCGTAGGTCTGACCGTAGATGAGGGTCAGCAGCCAGTTAGCTGAAAAATATTGATGGGTCAACTTCAGATGGTCATAACTTTTAGCACAAAACGAATTATGTGTCCCATGACCTATGGTTAGATATATAATTGAATTGTCTTTCCAAAGCTACCGAGTTTGCTAAATTCTGATCTCCGAGTAAAAAGTTATGCCCGTTTTAGTGAAGCCCTTACGGACAGACTCGACCTACAGACCCAATTGACGGACCATCGATTGATTGACGGACCGTCAGTCACTCCGACAACAGTTAATTCAAGGGTCTTTTGGTCTTTTCCTATTTTGTTTAACCCCTTAGATACGTTGTTTAAACCCTAAATCATGAGGTTTTAGTCAGTTTAAACCTAGAAACATAATTAGAAGTTACCTTGGTCAAAATCATTAATCAAAACTTAGAAAATTAGAATCAAGAGAGGAGAAAAAGGTCAAGAACCCTAGTTCAAGAACACAACAAGTTTTCTTCAGTTCCAGCCCTGAAATCGAAAGATTTCTCTGTGGAATTCGTCACCAGGTATGTGGGATCTCACTAGTGGGTTCCTTTCACCCATTAGGTCCCTATAATTCAGTCAGATTCTTGATTCCATTATTATGAACAGACCTAGGGTTTCTAGAATTTGAACAGATCATCATGAATTAGTTATTTAAATGTTCCAAATCAGATTATCATGTTATTGCTCAGTTTATCGCATAAATTTAAGAACCCTAGCTATGTATTTCTTTAGTTCTTGAATTACACATGCTAGGTCAGATATTTCAGTATTCAGTTATACATGCCTCAGTTTATGAATGCATCATTATCAAATTAGTTGTTGCATTCTCAGTTTGCATGTTTAGTTCGAGCTATCCAATATTTACAGAAATTCAATCATAACCAGTTAACTACTTAATTAATTGGGAGTAGCATAATACCGAGTTGGACTAGGGTTTCAGCTTACCCATATAGTCCCAGAACTACGAGCCACGTAGGTGTAAGTCCCCTCTGTGGGGAACATCAGTTTAGTGATCACGCCAACATGCCTCTATACCTCTGGCAGGGTATATTGGGTCCTTTCTATGGGGCGTATACATCGGACTACACATTTAGCTCATGTGGTTTTATGTCGGTTATTAGTAGGTCCCACATTTCAGTCAGATTCTATTGCATTGACCATTTATCAGTATATTTAATATTTAGTCTCAGCATGTTATAAATTGGTCATTGCATTCAGTTATCTCAGCATTCAGTATTTATATCATGTTCAGATTATTTCATTGCTTTATTGCTTTGTTCAGTTATATGTTATTTCAGCTTTACTCTATCCTGCATGCTCAGTACCTTTCAAGTACTGACGCATACGTGCGCTACATCTTCTCGTGATGTAGGTTCAGGTTCTCAGTATCCAGATCACGCTTAGATCTGTTCCCAGTCTTCAGTTTAGCAGCACCAGTGGTGAGTCCTCATTCTTCGAGGACTGGTGACATGTTTATCTTTATCGCTTTTAGTCTTTAGTTTCAGTTTTGCTAGATCTAGTTTGGGCATGTCCCAACATTTCTAGTTAGTTTAGAGGCCTATTTTAGACATAGTTAGATTCAGCTTAGTGTTTTGAGTTTGATATTTCTTTTGTATTAAACTCTCAGATTTGATATATTCAGCTATAGTATATGGGTATTCCCCATCTTTTCAGATTTATTTATGATTTAGCTTCCGCATCAGTTTATTATCTTTAGTATGCTCATGATCATGCCAGCAGGGTTAGCTTGGGATCACTTGTGGTCCTAGGTCCCGTGTCCGCGTCTCGGGGGTAGCTCGGGGCGTGACATATTTCACTTGTACTCTCTTCCTCACTAAAAGATTTCCTTTTTTCCACTGCTAAAAGAGCGTTGGATAGTTCATTCAATGTGACACAGACATATCCCAAGTATCTTCAATTGAGGAAATTTTTGCTTCAAACTTTTCTGGAAGTGTCACCATCACCTTCTCAACAATCCTCTGCTCTTCTACTTTTTCCCCTAACAATCTGATCTGATTGACGATTTTCATGATTCTGTCAATATAATCTTTCACCTTTTCGGTCTCTTTCATTCTTTACATCTCAAATTCTTTTCTTAGATTCAATATTTGCATTTGCCTCGTCCTATCACTCCCTTGGAATTCTTGCTTCAGCATATCCCTAGCTTCTTTGGCAGATTCACATGTCATGATCCTAGTAAAAATTGAATCTGAGACAGCTGCGTGAATGAAAGGCAGGGCTTTTGACCTTTTGCAATCTCTTCTTCATGACTTCTGATCTGCTGAAGAGTTGGGTTTGCTCTCAAAGGTTCTGGAGCGCTGTCTTCCTCAACATACTTCCATAATCCAAGACCCTTCAAGTATGTTTTCATCTGCACTGCCCAAACTTGGTAGTTCTCGCCATTAAAGATAGGGGTTGAAAGGGGAGAGCTGCTAGAGGCCATATGAAAGGAAACTGAACAAAAAAAAACTTGGACAAGTTAAACTTGGTAGGTGATCTTGCTGTGTTTTTCTCTCAAAACAGTCCTTAAAAGATCAATTTAGTTCTGATGCCAATTGAAGGAGAGAAAGAGAAGTCAAATATGATAATTGAAAGATAATCTAGAGAAAGGGAGCAGATCATTTCATTCAGCAAAAGCTTACATATATATATATATATACATAAGGTGGTGACAGATCCCTTAAATCCTGGAAACTTGACTCCCTATTTTGTGCTTAAATCAAGCTCTACCACATATTACAATATCTTCTACATTCTAGAACTTTGTATTAAAATTAATTCAAAAGTTATACAAAATATCAAGACAAAAGTACTAACATGATAGCACTTAGCATCACATACAAAAAACAACCTTCATCAATAACTTATACTCTTATTGGCATATATCCACTTCCTTTAACTCTTAATAATCTGGCCTCTTTTTTTCTTAGTCTACAAAAATCACACCTCTAATGAAAATTAGAACTATATTAGTAATACTTAACATCATCTATCTATAATCTCCTAAATCTAACTCTTAGAGACACCATATAATACATACCTATCACTTTCCACAAGTTAATTACTAACTTGCCTACTAGATAATTTCCACAAAGACATCTTCATTACACGTAAACAATAATTATTGTTACTATGGTGATCATCTAAAGTTTAAGCTTAGTGTCTGATACTAATCAAGGATGGAAACACAACTTCTCACATATTTCTCAGAGTACTTACAACTGCTAGGTAAATATCAAGACACACTAGTCCATTGAAAATCTATGATAAAAATAATCAACCATATGTACACCTCCTATCTGACCTCCCCCTAAATGCACACTCTTATTTGCAACATCACTACCACTCTTTACTACCTCATTATAAATATATTTTTTATACTGGGTTCACAACCTTGAAAAAAATCAAGGGTCCTCTCTTCAACAAATAGGGTACCTTCTAAATCTTTTTATTTCTTAACCACCACATACTTGCGTTCATAACCTATACTTATCCTTCCTAACACAATGACATACTCTATGTCACCATCACCAATAACCCTTTCCATGCTACACACATTCATTACACCTTAGCCAATACATAAGGGCATATAACCTCATTACTAACTAACTGGGTAAATGACTGCAAGTACATACTTTACTCAATTATTATCTCACTCTTTTTGGGTTACTCATATATTTCTAAATTCATACTTTTAATCTGGAAAATTTTACTATTTATGGCTCATAACACCGCAAGTCATACTATCTTTTGGATGACAACATTATCCAAGCATACTAAAACACACTTCCACCCTAAAAGGTATTATCTATAGCAAGGTTCTAAAAGGGGTTTTTGAGCATATCATACTTTGACTCCACACACGACTTAGGTGAAGAAGAACTAAAGTGCTTTTTTTTTTAATTAAAAAAAAAGTTAAGTGCACTAACGGGATCTTCTACAGCCCTTGTGCATTCTCTTAACATTCAATTAGCTCTATAAGAGGGAATCATATTGATAAAAATATTGAGCTTAATTATTTCTACTACCTCGAATATGAGGCATAGTCAGAGGATTTGGAACAATGGACGAATTTACATAAGTTTCTTAGAGGAGAACTCTGTTGCATGATCTAGAGTACGAAAGAGGGGGAATTTTTTCCTAAATTCCAATAGTCCCTCATTTGAAGAAGTGGGACTATCTTAATCATAAATAAGATCCTAGTGACATGGCTTTATAGACACCCTTAGACACTTGAAATTTGTGCTCTGATACTAAATTTTTCACACCCCAAATCTACACCCTGGACGTGGCTGGGACCCAATGTCATTTCTAGCCCAAGCATACCCATAATATGGTATGAAACAACAGTTGAAATCCTAAATCCTCTGAGAGTAAGGAGGACTCACTAAAACTGAATAAAAGTGATCCTAATGATGCTTCTGATGTCATAAATATTTGAATCTGCATTATAAAAAAATACAGCGTCAAATGGTGTCAGTACATGGAATGCACAGTATGTAAAATAATTGAATGAAAATAGAACTATAACTGATAAATATGAACAACTGAACATGAATATGATAGACATCAAGATCATGAAATGTATCAGTACAAAAGTATAAGAAATATATTATAATTATCAAAATTAATTAGTGCAACTAAAGAGCTTAAACTGAATTTCTTAAACTGATCAGGAACCGATGACTAAACTGAATATCTATATGCAATGCATTTTTTTTTTCAAAACTCTTTGCAACTGGTGGCCTAAATAACATTTCATAAAATTATGACTCATAAGAATAGTCTTTTAAATTCATTAAATATTATACTTTTTAGGTTAAGCTAACATAACCACCATGAGCATATAGAGTCTGATGTTGACCCGATCAGCTAAGTCGCCACATACCTTGCCTGACTATGAGGCATACATATCTTGTGGATCCATCATAAACCCTTAGCAGGGACTCATAGAGGAGTTGCTCCAATCAACTGATCCTTAATCTATGCTAGCATACATAGTTTTAGGCATTTATTATCTGAACTTGTGCATTCTCGGTGTTAACCATTATTCCAAAAACTATCATAAAAGAGTTTTAAGCTCATATATCATAGTTTGGCATAATGCCCATATACAAAATATTTGGATTGGAAGCTCATACTTTATAACGTGATTCATACACGTATCTTGTAGAGATCATGAGACACATGTTTGTCTTGAAAGCCCATAAGTCATAATGTAAATCATATACATGTCTTATAGTGATCATGAGAAAACATACATCACAGCTCATATGATGAAAATCATATACCGTAGTTCATAATTTGAAATAATGTATGTATCATAGATTGTAATTTGTAGGGTTCATGATTTTAGGCAGAAATTCATAGGATTCATTGAAGAAATGTAAAAAAAAAATCTTAATTCATGCTTTTGAAATTTCATGGTAAAAAAGGGACACTTTTGAAATAAGATTTTCTTAGAGATCAAATGGACAATATCATAGAGATTCATGAGATCATACATATTCATCATGAGAAACATCATTTTTTGTGCATATATAACTTGATAGTTCATAGAGTCAACTACATAGACATTGAGGAATCAAAATAACTTTATGTAATGACCCATATTTTAAGTGTATTTATGAAATTTTTCCCTATATTTATTTGGAAAAATTACTAAACTACACAATATTAGTTTACATATTCTCATTATTTCCCTACTCTTTCATAAAATACAAAATTCCCTTCTTTTCCCCCAAATCAAATTTGCCGGATACATTATTCTTTAAGAACCAAAACCCACGTTTCCCATTCCTAAAATATCTCCCTCAATCTCTCTCCATTACCAAATCAGTTATGAAATTCAAATCAATTTGAATTTCAAACGATTCCTATCTCTATTCAACCGTCTGCAAAGTTCAAAATAAGTTGTCTCATCTTCTTCATTCTGATTTTTTTTTGTGTGTTTTCATCGTTTTGACTCTTGCATTATGGATCTAACACCTAACAATTTTCGAATACTTGATTCAAAAGATTCTAACTGGACAAAATTGAGATCTAAAAGGTTACATGACCCGGCAATAATGACAAATCAAAGTTCTAAGAAGAGAAAATCATAAAAGGAATTACATGCATCTTCTAAAGCAAAGGATGCAAAAACCCAAAGAAAAAGGGTAGAAAATTTTCCCCTCCCATTTTGCGATCAACACTACCCATGGTATGCATTTGTTATCATATATCGTGTTTAAAATTTCATGTATCCCCCTATTTTTATTTTGTTTTTGTTTAATCTGATACATTAATGATAAAGAGATTTTTATTGTGTATCTTGTTTGAAATGTTCAGTTGTTTCCCAAATACAATAATTTTTGCATATATTGTTGCTACTTGTTAATGTATCAAAAGAGTAAAGTTCAACTTATAGGTGTTCAAATCACATTATGCCATGTAGGTTGTTTCTTGAACAGTGTATCATAGTCATAGATAATTGCGCAAATGATACTTAAACAACATATAATGGATATGAGATTTTACATTTTGTATCATATTCAAATATACGTCATTGTATACACAAAATAATTGATTTTGTGTAGCTCTTATGTTTTGTTATTATTTAGTATTAAATAAAGTGAAACATTATATTTTTCTGAAATAGCATGGCATTTCCATCAGTAGGTCTGCATGTATCATTTACTTTTTTATGATTGATAAACCTCATTTATGGAATTGCAGAATATGAAATATGTAATTAAACATATTCCAAAGCACTCTCTAAAGTTTGGTCCTACTTACAACTCAAATTTTCATGAAGATTTAGTGTTGTCAATAAAGGACGAAGGTATGGAATCGTTCAAGGATACTATATTTGCTCCATACCTAAATATTCAATACAACTATCAAGGACAGATTACCACGTGTTTATATTTGTTAGAGGTTGAGCAGGACAATCTAGACAAAGAAATTCATATTCGTCATGCCAAAGGAAATATCTTGCAATTTAGTATCAGAGAGTTTGATATTATCACTAGTCTGAAATGTAAAGAAAATATCAAGAATTTTACATATCCAGATTCAAAAACTAGAAGCATGGTTCAAAGAAATTTTCTTGGTCCAACTTATAATGTAAATGAAGGACGTCCGGTAGATCATTTTATTATGGGTGGTTGGGACAACACTGATGATGTCTTTCAGATGGCTATCTTGTATTTCATTCATTCATTTGTATTCTCGCAACTTGGTGATGCAGCAATCCCTATTGAAGATTTCTTAATGGTAGAAGATGACAACTATCAACAGTTTTCGTGGGATAACTTGCATTCACAAAGTTAATGAAATCATTTAGGAAAAAGTACAAACCCGACAAACAAATGTATCACTTGAATGGATTCCGATACGCACTTAATATATGGGTATATGAATGTGCATCTGTAATACAAAACGAGAAAGATTTTAAAGAAGAAAATGGTATACCAAGGATATGCAATTAGAAAGTTGTGGTTGCAAAGCCCAAATTTGAGATGTTTATGAAAACCATCTTTACTGAGGTAATTAGTACATAACAATATTTTTACTTTTTTTTTTTAGTTTGCGATACATTATTAGGTGTGATTCTCATGATGTTTTACTATTTGTTTGTATAGGATGACTGTTCTAACATTCAGCCAACTCCCGAGGAAATCATATCTCTTGATTCACTCATCAAATGCTAATCATGAGGAGGTGCAACCATAGGAGGTTCCTGGTTTTGAAGACCTCTCATCAAAACCTCCGAAGCAATTGTTAAGGAGATCAACACGAGTTGTTGGCGCAGGATCTACCCCACCACCCAAGAGAAGAAAGGTTGCACATTCACCTAAAACTAATGTGCCGAAAGCCACACAACCATATGAGCAACCAAATCAGCCATTTCAAACTCCGAATTCACAAACGCCATAAGCCGATAATGTATATGGTGTTTCTCATAATTTGATTTTTTTGAAGAACAGATTTGTACAGTGTAGGACTTGAGGAACTGAAGGATTACATGAAGTGTTATGTAAGTAAACACAACTGTATGATTTAAACATTTGCTTGTTTATTATTAATTCTACTTAATATGCTTAATTTGAATCTAGGTTGACAACAAAATTGAAGCTCTTGAGGTGTTAATAAAAGAAAATCATTCCGAGTTGATGAAAGCAGTTAGTGCGAAAGATAACAAAAGTGAAAAGGTAGTATTTTTATTTTTTTGCTTCCCTTTTCAATCTCTTGTTATACTGATTTTTTGGATCATGAAGCATGTTGGAGGCATTTCAATGCCACATATAGTGGATGATTCCATAGAGAAAGGTAAAGTTGATCCACAACCCACTTCTGATCAATTCTTTCAACAACCCATTTCACCCATACAAATGGACTTTGCAACTCTTGATCATGATATTGATGTACCTGCTGTGGAGGTTGAAAAACAATATGGTACTTATGAAAAGGTTGCAAAGGTACGTATCTGATACTTAAATTAATATCACATGCACTTATCATGTGTATCAATCCCTTCAAAAGTTTTAATAATGTATCATGTATAATGGTTGATACTTTAATAATGAAACATATTAAATGTTGTTATTTTGTGTATCAGTGATTGTACTTGTGTAACGACCCTAAAAATGAACTAGTGAAACTAGAGCCTCACATGTGAGTTTGGAGTTGAGAACTTGATGAAATGATGAGAAATGACCGTGACGTCCGGAAACTAGTCATTTGAACTAGTGAGTTGTAAGGGTCAACTTTAAATGGTCATATATTTTATCTCAAAATGAATTAGGTGGACCTTTACCTATCCAATTAAAGGTCTTTGAGTC
>NC_064293.1:10495614-10506866 GCF_019186545.1 Solanum stenotomum
TCAAGTGTGTCTTAAGATTATATTAGGTAGAGGTCCTATGGTAATGAAATGACATATGTTCTTTTAAAGTTAAGCATGGGTTGTATATGGACATATGTTGAGTATATGTATGGTTGGCTATGGTCTTATATTTTAATGTTGACTTGTATTATGTCTCTTATACTTGTAAAGGAAAGGTTTTATCAAATGATATGAAAGCATTTACTTCCTTGCAAATGTCCTTTTTTGGCATGTTTTTGCATGGTCTCCATACTTAGTACTTAATTGTGCTAACCCATTTCTTTCCCTTTTTGGACTAAAGTGTAGGGATTTGGAGATGATGACATGTCATGGCTATTTGATAGGTTTCTGAGTGTTGAAGATGAAGACTTGGTGAGTCCTCATATATTCGCGGACAATACCCCATATGTTCTTTTATGTCTTTTTAGTATTGTTTAAGTTGTGTATGGGATTGGTCCCGAATTTTGTACTCTAAAATATTAGATGGTTTTGAGACATCATGTATAAAGTCTTCCGCTTGCCATTGTTTCTTTTTTTGAAATGTTTTCTTGGTAAAGAAAGTTTTTAATTCTTTATAGTTTTAGTGTCTATGCGATGAAGGAATGCTAAGAGGCTTGTATTAGACCTCTTCGAGGTCGAGTACGCCGGTTACGACTAGGGGGTGCTCCCGGGTCGTGACAACTTGAAACATTAATAATGTATTTGATACTATATTTTATTTTTTAATCAGAACATTAATATTCTACCATTACCAGATGCTTAAATTTATTTTACCTTATAAACAAATCTATAATACAGAAGGATGATACACCCATTAAGGAACATGCAATGGAAGAGTCCACTGAGGTTCTACCCATAACACACTATAGAGTTCTTCCGAAAAATGAGATTTTTCATGATAAGGAACTGGTTAGTGAAGAGTTTTTGAATTATTATACATCAATTATTCTTGATGTATAATCATAATAGTATCTGATATTCTCTTTATTAGGAGGATGCAAGAGTTCGAGCCACCGAATCAAACACAAAAGTATTGTCACGCCCCGAGAGCACCCCCTAGGCGTAACACGGCGTACTTGACCCCAAAGGGGTCTTATACGAGCCCTTAGCATATTCGTCATTGCATATAGACATTGAATAATGCAGAAATTTAAAAACGTTTCAATATCAATATCAAAGTGTCTCATAATAGAAAATAGAAAGTAGAATAGCTAGACATCATCACCTCAATGAAACCATCTAAGTACAGATAAGAATTTCAAATAGGGACCATAGCCCTTTACAATAGAATTGTCTCAAAATGACAAGTACATAAGAAGTCTAATAGTGTATTACAATATAAGGAACAAAAGCATCATAATGTGTGTCCTCGGAACTTGAGGGCATACCAAAAAGTCTTGGAGAAAGTCTAAGTCCAAGCTTGAATCTCTTAGTAGCACAATCACTTCCCGAAACCTACACTTAGTAGAAAAAGGAAGAAATATGGGTTAGCATAATCAATTGTGTACTAAGTATGGAAGCCATGCAACTAAAAACATTTAAAACATGCATAAAAGAGACCTTTAGTTGAAAACATGCTATTTCAAGTTAAAAGCCATAATGCATATTCAAGGAACATTTAGACAATCCACATTACAAGATAAAGAGACATTCATGATCATCACAAGAAGCCATAACCCATACCTTACATATTTGAGTTCCATTTATATCATACCATCATAAGAAACCACCCATGACCCCTTTTCAAGTTCACTTGTGGAATGTACATATGAAGTCCCATACCCCCATATATACTAAGTAAAGCCATCAAGAAACCACAAGTGTAGTAGCATACATAGTCAACATCATAATAGGTGAAACTAGCCTTACCATCATTCATAAATTGCCATCCATAAAGGACTCACACAAGAACTTCTCAAAGAACCCACTTGTGCAATGCATAGGTAAAGTCACATACCTTCACCAATACTAAGTAGTATCCCTCAAGTAGTCCTAATCAGAGTTCGTAAGTCATTTACATAAGTCATATTCATACATTAGATCATCTTCTTAAAACATAGGGATATTAGCAATAACCGACATAGACCATGTGAGCTTCATGGAATCTGGTGTTTTACTCCCACACCGAAAAAGAGAGTGTTCTACTTGCCAAGGTAGAACTAACATAATAGCATCTAGGTGGATCCACTAGCTAATACCTATGTGGGCAAACATAGTTAAGGAACAAGGAGATTGGTACTAGAAATCCGAACTTGCTAAACGAAGAAGGTTTCCGTCTCATGAGACAACATATATATTGGGAACCCGGACTTGCTAAATGTAAAAGCTTCCATCTCATTTTCATGTCAACTCGGTGCTAAGCACAATTCCCTTTTAAAGTAGTATTAAGCCTTTACTTACACATTAATTCAATAAGGAGAGTATTAGGGATTCAACCCATCATTCATCATATAACTCATAAGTTCTAAGATGAGAATAACCTTTCATCATAGAACCATCGACGTATAATAATGTTCATTCATAGCATAGTCGTATAGTGTTCATGAGGTTTACCTTCTATTCATCATAACAACACAACTATAATCATAGCTTAACATTCATGTTCATATTGTAGCATACTTGTCAACACTTGGGGTTGTAGGGAAGAGGAAACATAAATCAATCACTACAATTCATAGTCAAGTAGCACCTCCACCATAAGTGGATCAACAATTCAATATATGAACATTCATCAATTTGATAACCTTCATTCATAGCCTTCATGGATCACATCAAGATCCAACCCTAATTCATTGATAATCATTCATCATATAGAGAAACATCATAGTACAATAATGAATTCCACAATTACATAATAGGTTCTCATCTTTCATTCACCATTAAAGTCATACTACAGTTTAAAGTGAGAAAGAATGGGAATTCATGGGTCTTGTGGGGATTTGTTAAAAAATCATCAACATGACATTAATTCATCAACAAATCATCATATACAACCATAATTAATCAATATAATTCAATGAAAACACATTTGGAAAGTGACCCACGAAATTGAGAGAAAACCTATAATTTGGGGAACTTTGAAATCCAATTTTGAGAGGGCCTCTTGGGGAAAAGATCCCAAGAGTGAAGAGCAATCATACCTTAGTTGAGTCCTTGAGAATCAATAGAGAAACTCCAAGAAATTTTAGAAAGAACCTTGAAACCCTAGCTGTAATGTATTCTTCTTCTTCTTCTAGAGTTTTTAGAAAGAGAGTTTAGAGAGAAGTGGGAGAGTTTTGATTTCAATTGGGTGTTTGTGTATATAACCAAAACTTATGAATTTAGACTTAAAAACCAACATATAATTAACCTCTTAAATACCCAAAACACCCCTACTTAAGTTGGATTTAAAAGGAAATGTCCAAAAACTTCCCACTTAAATGGTTTTTGTCAGGAACCACGGCCACTCTTGATGGGTTGTGAAGATGCACCGCGAGCCGTGGTGTTGCCTGTGGTGTTTGAGGCAGTAGCTCCCCTTTTGTGCACAAGCCAACACTTTTCCAAGGCAAGACCACGGAGCCTTCCACGATCCGTGGTGAAGACCATTGTATGTGGTGATGGCCTTGGTCATGACTTGGCCTTGTGGGGACAAGGCCTTCAAGCCTTGGTGCTAAGTTACCTTCACGAGCCTCCCCTCTCCCTCGTCAAGTGCACCACGGCCCATAGTGGTGCCCGTGGTGCTTTGTGCAGTAGCTACCCTAAACAACCCCCAACTCCCTAAAAGTTAAGAGACCTCCACACCTACGTCACTAGTTGTGAAGTGGACCACGACTCGTGGTCCCTCTCGTGAAGGGTGAGGCAGTGTCGAGGATACTTGGAGGTCCCTCTCCCTTGGCCAAGGAAACTCCATGGAGCCTCCCACTTTCTCGTGGTCATGACCACGAGCCATGGTGATGGTCGTGGCATTTGAGGCAGTAGCTCAAAGTTTGGGGCAGCCTTTGCCTTTGGCCTTGGCTTGCCCTTTTTGTTTGGCACTCCTCCCTTAGGCCTTGACTCAAAAACCCTATAGGACACCTAGATGGTCTACTAACTTAGGGGAATTCATTTTTTACCTTTTTGACATGACGTTTAGACTCTAGTTCAACCTACGAATTTTCCGGTTGTTACAAGTATTGAGTGGTAATGAAGATGTTGCTGATACAATTCAACAAGACTTTGAAAAATATGCTTCAAATCCAGTAATTGTTGATACATCGGTATGGTTCTAATTTGTTTGCTGAAAAATGTCAACAGGTGCTTATGTAAATTGTATTTTTTGTTATATTTCCTTGACATCATGTATGATTCTACCACATCGGCCTCCATTTCATCCGGAACTGAAGCAGTCATAGATGCACTTGTATATGGACTTCCAAACCAGCCAATTAATGTCAAACCACTAAGTGTAATCATTCTCCAGATAACCGATAGTAATGATTTTTTATCTGACAGCCAGCTACCTACCCAACTGCCAGTCAAGGAACCTGCACACAATCTTGATACAAAGACTCCAGCTTTACTTAACAGAATGCCTTCAAAGATTATGCAATTTCCTTATTTGACTTCTTTTGGATCAAGTGATAAGGGCAAGGAGAAAATAGACGATGACATCCTCCCATACACTCCATTTGATTATTGTCACATCACATATCAACTCTCGTCACTTTTAATGCAAGAGTTCTTCGAGTGGATACAAAAGGAACTCCTCAAATCACATGTGAATAAGTAAGTCTTTTTTATTAATGTATCTTTATACTATTATTTTGTATTAAATCATTTTCATTTTGACTATAATTATTCGCATAGGAAACCATCAGAGGATAAATATAGAGGCAAATCTGCTATATTTGGTTTTAACCATATGAATTTTGTTGTCGCATTTCCTGTGGACAAGAATTGACTTTATACTATGTCACAACCAATGAAATGTTGGACTGATCAAGTACAATATGCATTCCATTTTTGTATATGATACACAATCAACATGTGTCATTTAAAATAGATATCAGATTATCAGTTGTGTTTAATATTTCTTCCATGTATCATATACTTTGTATCATATTGTGTTGATTTATATATTATGTTTCTTTTTTCTTTATTTTGCAGCACATAGATGTAATTTCTTACTATCTACGCAAGAAGTCAAAACGAAGAAGCATGGATCAATACATATACACTACGGTCAACTGTTTGTTCAAGTCATACATCAACATTGTATACAATAGGTATTATTGCAGTCCTGCAGATGATACTCGTAGTACACATGATCATATTTCTCGTGGTGTTACTACATCTATTTATGAAAGGTCTATCAAAGACATCATCAATGGATTTTCGATCCCTACTACTTTACCATGGCATCTAGTAGATGCGGTTTATATTCCAATTAACTGTGACAGAGATTTTCATTGGGTGTTGGTTGTGGTTGTTTTAAAGAAAAGGTTAATACGAGTGTATGACTCATCTATGGGATCAAGGAAAAAAGTTCATTCCTGTGAGATAAAGTAGTTGTCTATAATCCTTCCAAACTACCTTCATGATAGTGGGTTCTTTGATAAAACGGAGAGAACTGATTGGGCAGCGCTGGATGCGTACAAAGACAAGGAAACTGGTGAACTGTTGGGTCCACAACATTCGTTTGAGGTTTAATTTGCTTAAGACATTATGCAACAACAAAGCGATAGCCTGTTAGTATTGTAAAAGAATTTCTCTACTTACACATATAATTTTTTTTTAATGTATCTTATTCTTGTTTTGCAGTGACTGCAGAATGTATGTAGCTGCCGAAGAATGACTACACTTCACCAGCAGAAGATGGATTGATTAATGTAGAATAGTTATGTTTTATTGTTTTGAAGATACATTAATTAGAATTTTAGAATATTCCTTCCCGTTTTAACATAATATTTATAGGTAATTTATAATTATAAATTTCAAGACTATTTTTGTCCAAAATTTTGTATTTCACTTTTAATTTTGTTTTCAATATATATAGTAACTTGTTACAAATTGTATCTTATAAGTATGGTACGCACCAATAATGCTGATACAATATCACCAGCAGATACAATTATCCTAAAAATTATTATGTATAAGATACAAAATTGATTCTCAAATAACAAATTTTTATGTAGCCCAACAATTGCTACTTTATATTTTACACTTAGTACAAAACAATTAATATTCAATTTATTTAGTATCTTTTAACAGATTGTCTATTGTAACCTTGATATAAATCACAACTACTGTTACTATATTATTATCAGATACAGAATATCCAGAAAATTATTATATATATGATACACAATTGATTATCAAAATAATAAATTTGTATGTAGTCCAACACCTGATACTATATATTTTACACTTGATACAAAACAGTTAATTTTCAATATATTTAGTATCTTTTAACAGGTTGTTTCATATAACATTGATGTAAATTGTCACGCCCCGAGCTACCCCCGAGACGCGGACACGGGACCTAGGACCACAAGTGATCCCAAGCTAACCCTGCTGGCATGATCATGAGCATACTAAAGATAATAAACTAATGCGGAATCTAATTCATAAATAAATCTGAAAAGATGGGGAATACCCATATACTATAACTGAATATCAAATCTGAGAGTTTAATACAAAACAAATATCAAACTCAAAATACTAAGATGAATCTAACTATGTCTGAAAATAGCCTCTAACTGACTAGAAATGCTGGGACTTGCCCCAGCTAAGTCTAGAAAATTTGAAACTAAAGACTAAAAATACTGAAAAGAAACTCATGACTATTGTCCTCGGAGAATGAGGACTCACCACTGATCTTGCTGAACTGGAGATCGGGAACCGATCTAAGCGTGATCTGGATGCTGAGAACCTGCACCTACATCACGAGAAGATGTAGCGCATGTATGCGTCAGTACTTGAAGGGTACTGAGCATGCAAGATAGAGTAAAGCTGAAATAACATATAAATGAACAAAGCAATAAAGCAATAAAGCAATGAAATCATCTGAACATGATATAGATACTGAAATACTGAATACTCAGCTAACTGATGCAATGACCAAATTTATAACATGCTGAGACTGAATACTGACTGTACTGAAATATGGTCAATGCAAAAGAGTCTGACTGAACTGTGGGAGCTACTAATAACCAACATAAAACCACATGAGCTAAATGTGGAGTCTGATGTATACGCCCCATCGAGAGGACCCAATATACCCTGCCAGAGGTATAGAGGCATGCTGGCGTGAGCACTAAACTGATATTGCCCACAGAGGGGACTTACACCTACGTGGCTCGTAGTTCTGGGACTATATGGGTACGTTGAACCCTAGTACAACTCGGTATTATGCTACTCCCAATGAATTAAGTGGTTAACTGGTTATGACTAAATTTCTGTAAATACTGGACAGCTCAAAACTGAACATGTAAACTGAGAATACAACAATTAATCTGATAATGGTGTATTCATAAACTGAGGCATGTAAAACTGAATACTGAAATATCTGACCTAGCATGTGTAATTCAAAAACTAAAGAAATACATAGCTAAGGTTCTGAAATTCATGCGATAAACTGAGCAATAACATGATAATCTGATTTGGAACATTTAAATAACTAACTCATGATGATCTGTTCAAATTCTAGAAACCTTAGGTCTGTTCATAATCATGGAATCAAGAATCTGACTGAATTCTAGGGACCTAATGGACGAAAGGAACTCACTAGTGAAATCCCACATACCTGGTGATGAATTCCACGGAGAAATCTTTCGATTTTGGGGCTGGAACTGAAGAAACCTCGCTGCGTTCTTGAACTAGGGTTCTTGACCTTTTTCTCCTCTCTTGCTTCTAATTTTCTAAGTTTTGATTAATGATTTTGACTAAGGTAAGTTTTAGTTATGTTTCTAGGCTTAAACTGACTAAAACCTCATGATTTAGGGTTTAAACGACATATCTTAGGGCTTCACTAAAATGGGAATAACTTTTTACTCATAGGTCGGAATTTAGAAAACTCGGTGGTGTTGGAAAGATAATTCAATTATCTATCTAACCATAGGTTATACTACACATAATTCCTTTTGTGCTAAGAGTTATGACCATCTGAAGTTGACCCATCAACAATTTTCAGCTAACTGGCTGCTAATCCTCATCTACGATCAGACCTACGGACCGTGGATCGATTGATGGTCCATGCTGGTCGACCGTAGTTTGTGTCAGAGGCTGGGTAAGGGAAGTCTCGATCCACGGACACAGACCACGGACCGTGGGTCTGTCCGTGAGTCGAGACTTAGCCAAATTTTCTGACTGAGTTCTGGGGAAGTTTTCTGTCACGAACCACGGACTTGCAGGACGGACCGTGAGTCCATCTACGGTCCGTGAATGGTGTCCATGAGTGCCACCTGTAACAGCAGAAATCTGAAATCTCTATTTTTGGATACATGGTGTTACATAAATCACAACAACTGATACTATTTTATTACCAGATACAAAATATCCATAAAATTATTATGTATATGATACACAATTGATTATCAAAATAACAAGTTTGTATGTAGCCCAACACTTGATACTATATAGTTTGCACTTGGTACTAAACAGTTAATTTTCAATATATTTAGTATCTTTTAACAGGTTGTCTCTTATAACATTGAGGTAAATCACAACAACTGATACTATTTTATTACCAGATACAAAATATCCAGAAAATTATTATGTATATGATACACAATTGATTATCAAAATAACAAGTTTGTATGTAGCCTAACACTTGATACTATATAGTTTGCACTTGGTACAAAACAGTTAATTTTCAATATATTTAGTATCTTTTAGCAGGTTGTCTCTTATAACATTGATGTAAATCACAACAACTGATACTATTTTATTACCATATACAAAATATCCAGAAATCTTATTAGCAGATTCAAAATATCCAAAAAATTATTAGACATGAAGCATAAAAGTACTCCTAAAAAGTAATTATCAAGAATCTTTCGGGAAGAAAGTACATGTTCTTCTATTGTGACCTTCTTGTCCACAACAGTTCGTGTTTGTGGTTAGCTCTTCATTTGGATTTTTCTTCCTCTTTTTCCTTGGTTTACCAGGCATTTTTTTGTATCTTAGTGGCAAGACTAATTCTTCCAAAACACATTCTGAAGCTGTCCAATCACTTTTGTTTAACATTGATTTCATTGGAACTGCATATGTGTTTGTTAATACATCATGTTTATAGTAATCAAAGCAGTAGGGGTGTCCATCAGTAATGTTCCTTTTCTTGAAAATAGTCATTGCGTGCACCCAAGGTATCTCGTCATGTTGAAATCTACCACATGAACAAGTTTTTCTCTCAAGACAAATACTGTACCTTATCCCACCTTCATACACTGAAAAAATAAATTCTGAAGATGGAACAACCGGCAATTGTTTACAAATTAGAGCTACATTACATGATTTTTCATTTGGTATACACAACAATATAATGAGAAGTAAATCTAGATACATAATACTTGTAATATAGCTATGTACCTTCATTTTCACACATTTGGACGCGTTTATAATCAATATTTCTTCAAATCTCCTCCTTAATGTTCCTTTATATAAGATGCTATTTCTCAATTTTCGCAATTTCAAGAACCAAATAGAATTCTAGCTTCTTCCAGAAAGTTTATAATAGGTAATTGTCATGCATCAACAAAGCAACCATTGATACATTCTGCTATGTTCGAAATCATCATTCTCCCCATGTTCATTGGTGCATGAGACCTAGACCACCTTTCATACCCAGCATCTTGAAGATACTTCTTAACTCTGCCATCTACTTTTTCCAATTTAGCCATCAATTTTTCAAAATTATCTTTTCGATAAGCCTTTGCCATTGAATAAAACAGATCACTTAGTGTGGATCTACTTCTCTTGAAGTTTGTACAAATATTTTTCCAGAGGTGCCATATGCATGCAAAATGAGGAACATTTGGATAAACAATACTTACACTCTTCATTATGCTTTCATTTCTATCAGATACAACACACATTTTTTCTCTCTCACCAAAGACATTTTTAAACTGTTGAAAGAATCATGTCCATGAACAATCATTTTCTGTGTCTACAATTCCATAAGCTAACGGCAATATGCAACCTTAACATAGAAACACACAACATTATGATTCTTTATACATAATTATTGTAGAATGTTAAAGTTACTATTTTAAAAAATTAAATTCATAAACAACATGACATATCTGCCCCATCGAGTGTACTTGCCGATACAAATGTCTCTCAGTAAGCTCCGCTAAGATATGAACCATCACTAACAACAACATGCCTACAGAACTCAAACCCTCTCATCATTGGCCTTAATGATATGAATAGATACATAAACTCATATTTTCTGACTTGTGCATCCGCATATATGAATTTGGATACACAGTTTCCAACATATATATGTATCTTGGCATCTGTCTGTCACGCCCCGAGCCTACACCCTGGGCGGGACCGGCACCCAGAGACCATTTCTGGCCCCAAGCGAACCCTTGGCCTGGCTTTCTTAACTCAGCGGAAACCTAACTCAACAGAATAACTCAAAGAAATGCAATATTTCGAAACAACTTAACTTATAAAATATGGCTACAAAAGGCAACTCGAATCTCAAAATAGAATATTTACATATATATATATATATGAGAGACTCAAAACTAACTGACTGACTGCCTGTCTATGAAGCCTCTAAAATACTGAGATGGATGTTGGGACAGACCCCGCAACATCCTAATAGAACAAAACTAAGAACACAAAATGATTGAGTCCTCCGGAAAGCAAGGAGGCTCACCACTGACTCTGGGGTGCTCAGCTGGATCAACGACGTACAGGATGCTGATCTGGGGTACCTGAATCTGCATCATCAAACGATGCAGGACAACTGGCATCAGTACATGGAATGTACGAGTATGCGAGTTGGAAAGCTAAGCAACATAGGCTAGAAGGAAATCTGGAAGAAACTGAAATAGCTTACCTGGCTCAACTCAACTCAACCTGACTGACTTCTTCCAATATAAGGCAATTTAAAACAAGTGCGATATAAAGAAAGACTGTTTAAAACATGCTATAAACTCTGTATGTATACAAGATACAATAAGCCTGAAATGTATATAGAAATACAATAAACTGATGTATATAAAAATACAATAACTGCTGTGTATGAAAGATACAATGACTGCTGTGGGAGTTTCTCTAAC
>NC_064293.1:10507219-10558884 GCF_019186545.1 Solanum stenotomum
GAAACTCTTAACTTTTGACTTGACTTGAAACTCAATACTTAACTTGGAACTTGAGTCTTAGAATGAAGTTAAAACGTTCAATGAAGACTCTTGGAAAACCTTAAAGACTTGCTTTGACTTACTTACTTCTAAGCTTGACTTCACTTGACTTGGAACTATCTTTCCTTGAATCGAAATTATGAATTCAAGGTGTTCGATCACATGTTATGGAGGGGTTCTTGAACTCTTAGACGTACTTTGGAGGGTCGGAAACAACTATAGATCATAGGTATAATACTTTGGAACAAGCATGAGAAGGTGAGGAAAGAAGTGGGGAAACTTGGCTGAGACCTCAGATTTCTGGTGACACAGATGGGACTTACGGACTCCATCGATGGACCGTAGATGGACTTACGGTCCGTACTGCAGGTCCGTAGATCACTTCAGAAACTTCCCAGAATTCATTTAAGGAAATGACTAAGTGTTGACCTACGGTCCTGACTTACGGTCCGTAGGTCAGGTCACGGACTGTAGATCGTGACCGTAGATCGATGCCTCAAAAACCCAACTTCTGTCCTGATCGACGGTTGACCAGTACGGACCGTCAATCGATCTACGGTCCGTAGGTCAAGCCCGTAGATGTGGATCGATAGCCTAGAAATTTCTGCGAATTGATGGTGATTCAACTTTGAAAAGGGCATACCTCTTAGAATCATAATTTCCTCAACATACCATAGGTTCAACTTAATTACACAACCTCAATCATGTCTCACAAAGAACAATAAGTTCAACAACACTACCAACAACATCAACAACAACTAACAACTTCAAACCCCAATCTTTTCTCAAATCATAGAGTAAACTTGGTATGTGTGAGGGAGAGGATCAACCCACACGAAAAGAACTCACATACCTCTTAGGGATCACCCCCGACGAAAATCCACGACGATCTTGACTAAGCTCCTCTTTCTCCTCTTCTTCTTCTTCTCCTTCTTCTCTTCTATAATCTCAAGAACCCTAACTCTTTATCTTCCAAAAAGGGACAAAAATGATCCAAAAATCATCCTAACTCAACAATATGAGTTCAATTAAAAAGTTTTGTGAAAGGACCAAAATGCCCTTAAATTTCCGGACGGATTTCCCTTCCAACTGCCCAACTTCTAAAGGGCATAACTCCCTCATACGAACTCGGAATCGAGCAAACTCGGTGGCGTTGGAAAGATCGCTCTACGAGCTTCGCAACCATAACTGGAACTACTCCTAACTCATCCTGAGCTAGGAGTTACGACTACTCAAAGTTGGCCAAAAACTCATTGATTTCCATACTTAGCCAAATTTCCATTTTTTTTCAAGCTCCTTCAAAGCCACTTCAAATTGTCGGATGTTACACTGTCTATATCCATCTGCAGGTTTACCCCTTATCATCTCCAATGCACGTTTTTTAGCCCGCCATGCTTGTTGGTAAGAAATTTCAACACCATATAGTGCCCTAACATCATCAATTAGATCGTTTGGAGTATGTTTTCTTTAATGATTCACCAATTTTGTAGCTGTCACACCACTAACAAACCCAATAGTAGCTTGTACCTTACTTAATACTCGATCCCTCAATGGACATGTATGTTCACTATTTAAGTATCTCACTTTGAATATGTCTATATTTTTTCTAACAGACGCCTTAAAATTCCAACAACAATCATCTAAATAATATACTAATATGTAGCTGCAATTATACCACATATATTTGTTATTTGATCAAGTTTAATGTAACAATCCATAAAATAAAAACAAAAGAACAGTAAAAGATACATAATTACAAAAACTTTTAGTTAAATAGTATTGTGCACACATATTAATATATCACACAGTTTAATGAGGACACAATTTATCATTTATTCAAAATCCACTTGTTAACCCTATTTCACCAATCCTTCTTAATTGATACTTTAATAAACAGAAGTAACTCAAAATGAACATAATACTTTGTTGTATCCACTGAACATAATACACATATTAAACAACTTTCACCTATCCTTCTTAATTGATACATTAATAACCTGATGTAACTAAAAAATGAACATGATACCTAACACCTATAATTGCACGCAACACATGTTATCTGTGTATCATGATCAACATATTAACAAATAAATTATAAAAATGAAGAACGTTATCAGATATTTGTATCACATGCCTTTTGTTATTAGATCTTTTAACTCTAAAATTGAAGTTATGTTTTATTTTGTATTTTGTCATTACAACCATTAGAGTTGCCTTATCCTTGTACAATTGCTTCGCTTCCACGTCAGAAACATTTGTATCTGATATAAAAATTTTCACCTTCATTTCTGGTATGTAATAGGAATCACAAATTTTCTATTCAACAATGGTTAGAGCCTTTGCGTCCCTTTTTCCACATTCAACACACACAATTGCACCTGTTATTGCATTGAAATTTTGTATCTCTTCATTACTTTTATCCGATGTATCAATGCATAGTGGATACATACCGAATCCTACCACTTGTTTCTTCACTTATATGTACAATTTCACCCCATATCATTCTGAATACACAATAGAGACGAATTACCTTCTACAACGTATCTGATCTCGATGTTTTTTTTCGATTCATCAATATGCAATTCAGCTGCAATTGCTGAATTAAGATTCACGAACGAAATATTTTCCCAACCACTATCCCATCACTTCTATAACGCTCATATCTAACATCACTTTCCCATATTCCAGAATGTCTTAACAAGATCGAAATATTCATTACAAATCTTCACCAAAATTGCGCTGCAAAGTTTTCTGAATCAACCTTCTACAGTTTTTTCGAAAAACAGAGAGACACAATTTCACAATTTGAAATTTGAATTTTCTAGTTCAGTAAACGTTTTGTGAATGACTGATTGATAGAAGAAAGAAATGTATGCGTCATTTGTGGGAGTCAATTATATTTTATGTTTTTAATTCCTAATTTAACGCACTAAACTTATAAAAACAGCTTCTAAATTAATGTATCCGTCTGCTAAATTAATGTATCCACCCACACAATTATGTATCCGAAAGGCACTAAAATAAAGGGATTTTTGTAATTTATGAAAAAGTAGAGATAGAAAGTAATTTGTTTATTATACTATGTGCTTTGCATAATTTTTACTACTTAGTTATGTACTTATTAGTTGTAAAATTGAAAATTAAATAATTTAAAAGTATTAGGTCAAAGTGTTAGTTATATAGTTTTGCTAAAGGGGTCTAGGAGTGGGCCAGACCAACCTTTCATTTCGTGAGAACGTGAGGTGACATTAGGTTATACCAATAGTACTATAGTAGTAAAGCACCCAATTTAGTAAAGAAAGAAAGAAAACAACCGCTTAACAAAATTGGTAAGAGATGATACGTGGACTGTGAAAAGATCTCAGGTAATTGTTGAATTTTGGTGGTTCCTTTTAACTAGTTTTGGTTAATTAGCAACGTTTGCAACTTGTTATATTGGAGGTAATAAATACGCCATCCCTTCGCAGTAATGATATGGCACAAGGTTATTAGCATAAAATAGTTTGATAATTTGGGGTATGAACCATTAAGTTTGGCTACTTCTAAGCCACTGATTAACACGTATTGGTTCACTATGATTTTGAATTGAATTCCAATTAAGAGTCTGTTTGGCATTGCTGCTAAAATGACTTATTTTTTAAAAGCACTTTTTTAAAATGGCCTTTTAAAAAAGTGCTTTTGAGAGTCAAATTACGAAAAATGACAACATTAATGTACTTTTAATATCAAGAATATTTTGTAGAGAGAAGTATTTTAAATATCTATTATAAAAAAAAGTGAATTAAACTTCTATTTTTATCTAATTAAAATGTACGTATTTAAATTTTAATTGACATTATACCTTTTATTTTTTGGAGGGTTGAAATCTTTAGTTGTTATTTTTTTCTCTTTTTTCTAACATTAAAAAATATTGTTATTATCTTTTTTTCTAATTCTATAAAAATTATACCTAAAATAATATATATATATATATATATACTAGTTTCACGGCACGTGCATTGCACATGTGTATCGTATATATAGTATATGATGTTGTAAAATAGAATTAATATTACTAAATTAAAGTTTTTTACTAAATAATTATAATTGAAAGAACATAGTACAAGTGTCTTTTTAATCATTAATACATATTGTCATAGAGTTACTTGTATTTTGAGAATAAAATGACCAGATATTATTAAAACATTTCAAAATACATTCAACGTTTAAATATGGGAGAAAGTTACATTTCTTTAATAACATTATTACTTACTTCACTCAATTTTGTAAACAAATCTAACCAACAAAATAGAAAAAAAAAATGCCACGAACAACCTTTCCTCTTGAGGTTATGAACATAAATGATGTACACCATTTAAGTACAAATTTGGTCTTAAATATTCAAACTTGAAATTTAGTATGTGCATGACACTAATAAGGATTACCATAAGTATTTCAATATTTTATCTTTATATGTAGAATATCTTTTACAAAATATTATTACTCAATTAATATTTGAGTAAGACTATCATAGATAGGTAATTTTACCCAAAAAAGTGTACTTAGTTGTTATCATGAATGATGGTTATATATACTTCCGTAGAATAATTTAATTTTAATATATGAATAACATCACCTATGATGAAAAATATTTCATTTCATTAAGTTTCTACCTTATCTTTGTGGAATTATAGTCTTCTCCTTTTTTCTGCCGCATACATATCATATAATTGTTGTCTAATGAAAGTGTCTAGTATCTTATAGAAGTTGTATATATCATGATATAAAATATTTAAATTTTTCAATAATAAAAATTAATATTTTAATTAAATTTAAAGTATTATTTATAGAATCATTAATTTGATTTAAGATCATGATCAATCACTATTTTCTTATCTATTTTTATATAGTTAGTAAGGAGTGTATCTTGTGACATAAAAAAAATTATATGGAACAATACATAGCCAATGAAGAAGGAACATGGAAATCTATGTTCATGTTATACTCACTCTAGTGTCCCATTTGATTTTTTTTTTTTTTTTATGACAAGGAAAACCCGCAGCCGCTACCCTTTGGGTGCACACAGGGTAAAACCCCTGCTCCTATGCAATAACTCGCAAACCACATAGGAGAGGTAACCTGCACTAGGCAAGCCCAGTGCGACGAGCTCGACCCAGAAGGCAAACCCCTTGCTTTCGCTGGCAAGGGGTTTCGAACTTGAGACCTCCAATATGGAAGTCCCAAGCCCAAACCACCGGGCCACCCCGAAGGGTCCATTTGATTTAAATCTCTTGTTACCAATAGTTTACTTTCTCCGTTCATTTTTACATACATATCTATTAAAAAATAATTATTATCATGGCTATGTTATCATGTTATAAGTAAAAGTGAAAATCTATTTTTGAAATAGTGAATTTAACATCAAAACTAATAATTCAATGGACTACATTGATACTCATTGTTTTAGCAAAATTAGAAAGAAACTCCCTCGTTTAAGGAAGGGAAAAGAATAAAAAAATAAAAAAAACAAAGAAGAAATATCTTACCAAATCATATGCCTTTTTTCATATATGTTTAATATTATTGTCTCTCTCACAACTTTTCGTCACTGTTAACTCTTGAAAATGGTAAGAAAAAATACGAGTATGAATTGATGAATGATTTGCAACAATTTTTTCACCAGCTCTTTCTTATGAGGTACCTCAAATTTCGTTGAATTTCGAACTTAATTAATTTCTACAAATAACACTTGAGATTTTTTAAGAAGAAGAAGAGTAGAGAACTTAAAGAAATTGTAGTTTAAAAGTGTGAGGAAACCCCTCTATTTATAGCTACCAAATAGCAGTATGAATAGGTGTTAGTTGTGCCTTATCCAAAAAGTGACTGCTTCTCGAAAAAGTAACAACCCTTTGAAAAAAGCACAACTCATCAGAAAAGGCACAACCCTTTAGAAAAGTCACAACCCTTCGAAAAAATCACAATCCTTCGAAAAAGTCAAACTCATTGAAAAAGTCACAACCCGTCAAAAAAACATAGCCCTTTGAAAAAGTCACAACTTATCGAAAAAGTCACAATCCTTTAATTTAAAAAGGTATCTACTTTCAATATAATAAAATTAATTAAACTAATAAATAAAATAAATTAAGTATTTTTAATTGGGGGTATTATAGTAATTCAACATTCAAGTTTGGGAGTTCATGCTTTTAAGGTAGTGTGTGTACATATATATATATATATATATATATATATACTAGAGGGGCAACGGTTCGTGCTCAAGCACGGGCCAAACATTTTACACTTTAAAGTGATAAACGCATAAAGATACACAATTATAAATGTTTGTTATATTGATACAAAAGTATGTTTAATTAACAAATACTTAAGTTTTCACCAAAGAAACACCTTCACATAGGCAGTTTACAGATCCAAAACAAAATAACACCATTAATGCCTAATAAAACTATTAATCTAATACTCATATCTTCAACTCAGGTTATCCGTAAATTGAACTGTTTTGACCGTCTGTTATACCTGCCAACTCAACCACAAGTTTTTTTTCGGTGTCTCCTCTAGTCTGAAAGTTGTAGAGCTTTAAGATGTGTATTGCTTTCCACCTTCAAAATTTCTTATTTTGCAGTCGTCGCACATTGAGTTCTACACAACCAGAAACACAAGTCACATGTACACACGAAAGCAATATATTTAGAAGACAAAACTCAATAATCTTTTTCTCTCCTTTAATCTAGATTACTACACCTGACATAGAATTTTCAATAAATCAAAATCAAATTTACCTTCAAGAAGATGACAAAATGTTGAGACAATTTTTTTTATCTAAATCATACACCAAGGAAATTAAAACTGATATAAAATATTCTGAATATCCAACATACAATTGTTATTTCTAATAAAAAAGGGACAATGAAATAGACAACAATACATGTTGCTCATGTTCAACACATTTACGCATTTGGCCTTTGGGCCTTCAAAGATGGATGATCTCCATCACAAAATAACATCGAGGAGCTTAAGTCAAATTTGTTTAATTAGAGTGCATATTGCAATCAAATAAAAAGAAGGGATATGATTGCAACCAAGTACATTACCAAACGTTGTTCCCTGTATCTTGTAATTGCACATAACTATTGTGTGTCAAAGTACCACATCGTATGGAATCTTCATTCTATTAACAATTTAATTTCACAACATAAATCAGAATCATAGAGAGTACACCATGTACACATTACTCAATAATCAAGTCTAATGAAAAAAAAATAACTCAGAGAGAATAAAATCCAATAATTAATATTTCTATAACATAGAAGACATCATGGATTACTCTACTTTACAATAATGTTCTCAACTACAATTCTCCAATCAACCAAACCATATAGGAAAAATAACTGTTGGAAACAACAACTCACTCCGCCTTCTTATTTCCTTTTGCTCACTCACATGAACTAACAAAACGCATGACATAACATTTTAATATACATAAAGCATGGAGTTCATAACCCGATTTCAGACATAACACTTAAATCTGATGTGGATCTGTTGATCAAAAGAGATTGCCCATTCACAATATATCAAAAAGAACATCACTATGCTGATGATTACAAATTTCATGAAGGAAAAAAATGAAGAAAAGATCAAACATGTTACAACCAAAAAAAGACACCGTTACAACCGAGAGAAATACATACAACCTTCACACAATCAATATTGTAGTAAAAGAGTATATAAAGTAACACTAACCTGTTAATCTGAAACACTGAAGCGGTAAAAAAAGCTGAATAACTTCCATATAATTGTTGTTGTTTCATCCTCCCTAAATTCAAATGATTAGTCTGTCCCCATTATCAAGGATAGTGAGAATTCAAAACAAAACTTATATTTTCAGTAACCAAAAGTCACAAAAATAAGAAAGTTACTTCATGCAATTAGACAGCATAATAACAATCTGAAATATAAGGAAAAAAAATCAAAATTACGTTACATTACATCTTTAGTGTTCATGTCTCGCAAAAATCAGAGTTTTATGAAAACTTTAATCTCAAGCATAATCATTTAGCCTAAGCAGTAGGAAATTTAATTGGCCAGCTGCATGTTGAAACCCTCAACAGGAAAGTAAGGAATTTCCATAATCCTACTTTTCTCCTTAGTAGTTAAGTTATGCATACAATAACAAATTCAAAGCTGAATTAATGTTTGAAAATCTTTTTCCACACATTTTTATATATAAAAAACCAGTAGGTCTCCTATTGTGTTCATACCTACTATGTTCCGTGAAATAGCTGAATAGAGAATCTCTTAATATGCAGAGGGAAAAAATATCATACTTCACTTTAAAAATTTCTAATCACCAATCGGTGAGCAAATTTAGTCGTCTAGTCTTATATGTAATAATGTACAGATGAGGAGAACAACTAAAGTATTAAACTTATCAGTAAAGTAAAGGGTGTAGCAATCAAATTGCTCTCTTTTCGTGTGCTTGAGATTGCATCACCAGTTATAATGTAAGGTACTGCAGAGCAGCTGAAAAGATTTTGAGATATTGCTAGAAAAAAAATCTAAGCGTCATAATGGCTAAAAGAGAATTAAAATAAAGGATGCAAATTGATTATATTCCTGTGGCTAAAAATGAAAGGGAATTAAGTAAGATTATAGCACATTGATGATGAATGAAAACAACCTCAAAAATTGGTATATCAATGACTCTGTCAGGACCATACTTATGGCAGAGTCCTTTAAAGACCTGCCAATAAAAAGGAGAAACAATTTCATTACTTCATAGCGCACGCGAGATCAAATTCATCAATGAGTGCAAACGTAATAATTCTACCTTGTAAGCACCATGAGATTTCTAGAATCGTTCAAAAAGGTAATTAAGCACAGTAGGAAACAAACAATTTCAATATTCTCCCGTTGTTAAAGAACATGTAAGTCTACAATTCATATCAATTTGGCACATACAATTTTTATTTTTTGGATTTCTTTCCAATTTTAAATTAGGAGATCAAGTTTTTTGGAAGAGTATAATCCAAAAGGAGGTTGATATAGTCTAGCTCAGCATATCATCTTTGATAATTCATTCTTCCTGATTCCTAAGATCGATCCCCACTATCGAGTGAGACTGCATAATTCACCTGAGAAGTTGAAAGTTCAATATTAGTGGCAGGCCCAACTTTCCTAGCTACTGAGTTTCGGGTGCAAAGGTACCTCTATGCTATGTTGCTTGGACTCTTAAAAAATGTTGATGGGTGTGTATCAGATCATTAAAAGTAGTGCATTTTAAAAGGTCCCGAAACAGGTGCCGCAACATATTTGGAGAGCCCGATCAACATAGCCTCTATGAGTAACATGATTCTGTATCGATAGCTGAACCTAATGCAATAATTAGGAATAGTACCTTATGAGGAGTGTTAGTGATGGAATCTCTATTAGAACTGTTTGATTCCACATCTTGTAATATTCCAACCCTATTCTTCTTCTTCTTCTTCATCTGTGTGTGTGTATTTTTTCTCTCAACTCTCTGGTTTTGTCTGGATCTTGTATATGAACAGATTATCAAGGCTCTGGCCTGAAAAATGAGGTTTGAGTAGCATTTTCTCAACTACTGCATATAAATTGAGAAGAAAGCAACACATTTTCACAAATATGATATTTCTTTTAGTAGGTCCATAATACCTCCTATAGCTCTATACATACAAATGCTCTAAAATAATCAAACTACTAAGTTTGTCCTCACTTTTTGCTCTATCTGCACTCATGTTAAAAGCTAATAAGCTCTTCCAATAATGCTAATACTTGGTCAAGTTAGTAAATATTTTGGGAGGTAGACAAAAAGAATGTTAAAGACAACCAGCAAATAGAAATCCGTCAAATTTTCAAGCAAGTAGCAAGCATACACATTCACAATATTTAGAGAATTAACTTTCTAAAACATTAACCTAGTCATATCTACACAATATTCTGAACTATGGACTATAGAAGTCAATTAATGTTGAGTGATATTGCAGTTCATCAATAAAAAACTCCCAGAAGATAAATAACTATAGATTAATAAGTTTCATTAACACGTTAACCTTTTGAAATAATTTCTTAATTTTGCTTGAAGCAACAGGGAAAAAACAGTAACGTATACCTGAGCAACTGTTTAACTTCAAAAAGACGGTGGATAGCTATTTTGTGTTCCTACTTGTGTGCTGATACTTCAACACCTTGCAGTTGTTAAGGATATTCGAATCAATTTGGTGAATGCAAAACATATAACTTCTTCATGAGTAACTTCGATACATATGAGATGCACCTTTGTCTTCTCTTTATAACTTCCAGGGAATAGCGTCATGACATGGATAAAACATAAAAGACTAACGAAAAACCAATTGTATGAGCTCAAATCTTTCCGATTGTTACAGATTATGACACGTATTTCTCTCTCACTCCTTGGTGACACCACTGTAAGACGATATTTGTATTCCAAAAAAGCTGCAAGAAATGATAATTAACACCAAAAGATGGTATGAAAATAGGAAGACTTTACCCTATAGGATCAAACCAAGTTTATTTTGATAATCTCAACGCTACCAGATTCCTATACCAACATACGTTACCACTTCAAATATGCACTCTTCATCCTTTCTTTTATTGTATACGCAAAAAAATATCAGCTACAAAGTCGGTTTTTAGATAAAACTAAGTGATAGAATAATAGAATATATAGATAGATCAATTCCAACAAAAGAAAATTACCCTGTCGTAGGCGTTGACATCCAATCCAGATTTTAAGACGTCAGTTATATCAGTCTTCAAATATTTCTGCATTGCGTATCTCTACTTCCTGATCATTTCGATTTGAGTTTTCGTCTGCCTAATTGTAGACTCTTGTTATATCAGAAAATTCCCACAACATAAGCAGAATTAACAAGACAAATAATTTTCTACATTCTGAAAAAACTTTATGAAAAAAAAAATCCATCCCTAACAAATTGTCACTCTTACCATTGGGAATAAAACTTGTTTTTCTTTTGTGCATCCACATTTTTTCTTTTCTTGGTTCACCTAAAAGGTTAAAAGATTGGAATTAAAAGAATACAAGTTTTAATTTAGAAACAACAAAGAAAAATAAAACTTTATGATGGAAAAAAGAACAGAGGGAACTCATATACTATTAGTCAAGTGTTAATGTAGATTCTTAATTATTATTAAAGAAGTTAAAGAAAAAAATAACCAGTCCAACTATATTCCATGGGGTCTGTTCGATTACGGTAACAAAGTGATTTTACTATGATGTCCTTGTTATTAGGCGTGTGAGCTAATGGTTGAGCCGTTGAGGGCGAAGGGGCAAGGTTGTTTGGTAAGTGCACACAAGTTTCATGAAATACGATGTTGGCAGGTTTACGTTGGATTGGTGGACTTGGAGTGGAAACCGCGGAGACTAACCGTTGAGTAAAAAAATTAAAGAAATTAACCACCAAAGCATAGGAGAACAAGTAAGAGGTTGAAACTCACAACAAATCAATATTGCATCTTGACTTGCCTCTATGAAATTTATCGCAGTGAAAGTTAGTCAAAATGTAACCGCTTCAACCATCTTGGAAAATCTAAAGAGAATCTTAAAATAATGGCTAAAATTAAAATAAAAGATCAAACTGAAATTGCAACACCAAAAGACAAGATGATGTCAAAGAGCAGTCCCTTCGTTGAGTAAGAATACCTATTTTTAAGTTGGTGGATCCAAATTTGAAAGCTGACCGACTAAACTACTGCTTCCTCCTTTTTGGCAAGCTGATTTGAATGTGTTGAGGGACAACATCAAACTTGGCTACTTGCATAATGTACGATGCATGCTCCTTTGTCATTCCCCTTCAAGTTTTACTAACGCAATTGAACATCTCTGTTAATGGAACTAAACCATCAATCACCTGCACCAATTATACTACATTCATCAGAAAGAAACAATAATTTATGAAATGCATATTCCAACATATGCTTATTCTTCACAATTGTAAAAATATGACATGTTACAATCCGTCTCAAGGCCATTTTTACATCAATAAGAAAGATTCATCATGCTTACTCTTTAGAATTGTAAAATATGACATGTTACAATCCTTCTAGATATCATTTTTAAAGTTCATAAAGCTACCTATGTTACAAATTTCTATTATATAAGTATAAACCGATTATATATACCGATAATTAAACCATTTACACCATCCATTCTTGCTTTAGTAGCATCACAAGAGAGGTCTATGAAATAGATAGATCACATATTAGGTCAAGAGAGAGGAGGTTGGAAAGATCCAATCAATTTGCCAATTCTTTTTCTTGAGTCATCTCTTAATTGCAACATGGAAGGAAGAGAGAGAACGTTCTGGAAGGAAAATAGAAGAGGTGCATGTTAATTGCTAAATAATTAGTATTGTATAATGACCATATTATCCTTCAATATTGAGTATAGTTATGGTTATGCCATTGGTCGTCCTAGCTCTTCATGTTTCTATAAAATAGAAATTCTTATTATTACTCCCCTGATGCAATTACACATAGTGCCCTTTTGGTTAGCATACTTACTCTTACACTACAGTGATGTAGAATAATTCCATTACCAATCTACGCTTTTAACAAAATAATGTGGAGCATATATGTAAGGAACTGTAACAATAACAACAAGGTATAATCACATAAACACTAAACCACATCCAGTTGGAGGAATGAAGAACCTTAAACAAATATTTAAGAAAATCTACTGATATTTAAGATGAAAGATATCCAAAATATTTCAAGAACTTACAGTTTTAGTAAATATTGCAGAGGTAATTCTTGCGCCTTATCATTCCTTGACAATCTCTTTCCAACTTTGGCGGCTAATTTATGTTCTACCCCTTTATGAGGCAGTAGTTTCTAGTTTCTTCACAGTAAATAATAATGACACATAACTCCATTTTGGGAGCTTGAAAATCCAAAGCCTTTCTTGATCTATCATTTCAATTGTGTTGGAGATACAATACCTAGCTTAGTAGCCAACCTTTGCTATCCCGGAAACACATAACAGGGAGACGTTTTGAAATACCTTCAAAAACCAAGCAAACACCAATCGTCAACTAAAGAACTCTAAAACTGAGTGCAAAAATAAAAATTAGCGAGCTACAAATTAAAAGATACTTATGTTTCATCTAGGATCTTAAAAGATCTGTAGAAAGTGTGTCAGGATCTTAATTGATTAGGTGAGTAATTCAGATAAACTACAGTGTCATTGTTTGATGCCTTACTGTGATTGTCGTAGCAGCTATTTCAAATATATTTTTTCCACATTTTTCAATGAAGAGGGCAGTCACAAAGTGAACACCAAGTAAATAATTGTTAAAAGCTTAGAACAACATTTTTCAAAATGAAGTAACTCTCCGTGCAGTAAACTAAAAATAACTTAAACAACCAAGTAAGTGATAGATTAAAGATAAGAACTTCATGTTTCCTAAAGCGAGTAACTTCCGATAGCACACTGTATAAATGCAGGGGTAATTTAGGATGGTATGTAGTCAAAAGATGTTGCTAGATTCTAGATACGCCACACACATAGAGTTAAATTTGATGGGAGATTCTGAGATAAGGTATGTAAAAAGAATGGAGAAAAGTGAACTAAAATGCCATCCAACGGACAGGGAAAGATGACTGGTGATCATAGTTCTATAATCTATGGTCTTTCTGACCTACACTTTCATCTCTGTTTTGTGTATAGAATTGTAAAGATGACTAATTATTTATTTGTTTTCTCTTCATGGTTTATTTTGAAACTTGAGTTCAAGTCAAGTGTACTAATCTCTCATGTCATACTTTTTTTTTATTGATAACCAACTCTTTTTTACTGGTGTGCTTTAACTATGAAGCAAATTTATGTTCAATAATTAATTATTTTGGTAATATTATACTCTAGTGAAATAGAAATCTTACACAGCAGAGAAAGTTGAGATTGCATATTCAGGTTGATGATACTGAATGTTGTTTATGTGATGAGAAAGTAATGGAGACTAATGTTCACCTATTCGAGAAATGCAAATGGACATCAGCTGTGTGGTAGCTGTGTGGTAAGCTATGCACCATTGGACTGAAATACCAGTGCAGAATATTGGTATCATGAAGGTCCTGGAAACATAAAAGGTAATCCCTGGAAGCAATTTAAAAAGGAGATCATGGCAGCTATCTGTGGAGATTTCATATACCACACTTGGCGTGCCAGGAAATGGAGGAGGTTTAAGGACAAACGTGTACATACGGAGGAGGCAGTAACACAGATAAATAAGGAAATCATTGAAGGATTACACTTAGTAGTTTAAAGAAAGCAAAAAAGTGTAGACACTTTATTCAACATTTGGTATGTAATTGGTTTTATGTTTGGTAGGAGGCCTCTTCTCAAAAAAAAAAATGTTTGGTAGGAGACCTGTTCTCTGTTATCAGAATTAGGTGCTCTTTATTTGTATCCGTTCTTGGGTGGTATGGTAATATTTTACAGTTATTACCAAAAAGAAAAAATAGAAATCTTCACTTGCAGAACCATTCAGGTAATTTAAGAAAGGGAATTATACAACAGATTCTAATAACAAAATTAAATGACAGCACATCTAAATTTTTATCCTTTAATGTTAAATTTTTAACTTCATGAATTCTCTTTTGATGTCATCGGTCTTTAGTGTGATTTTCAGGCCTTCAGATCACAAAAAGAGACGGATGAAGTGATTCACTTTCAGTATGACCACAACAAATAATTAAATAAACACAGCTTATTATGATATAGCTTTTTGCTCAAAACTCACATTATGTAAAAAAGTAAATAGAAGAAAACAAAAAATAACACAAAAGAACCTTATAACAAACAAAGAGCAAATGGTGGAGATACTGAAAGGAAAATCAAAGGGAACAAATGGAACTTGGATATAGATAATTGGAAGCAGAATATCAGTGTCACACACACACATATATATATACACACTGATATTCCACAAGAAATATTTATTGAAGAAAGAAATCTTAAAAGAGATATAAACACCAATTTTATCTATTAATTGACAATCAAATTCTATCATAGCAGATAAGCAACACACACAACAACAACATGTGACTATACAATAAAAGATATCCTCTGAATTGAATCAACAGATAAAACAACTCTCTAAAAAATATCTTCAGAAATAACTCAAAACTAAACTAATGCTCAAGAAGTTCAATTACAAGAATCTTAAGTACATTTAATCCTACATCTTTGTCACTTGAAACTGAAGGGCTAAAATTGTATAAAACGAACCTCATGAAGATGAATCAAAAAATGCCTGGATCACTCACGAGTCACGACCATTTGATTCATCAGCATTCATCCATGCCTACATAATGTCAAAAATAGCAAATTTACTTGTACAGGGAAGCTTATAATAAAAAGGCTTCAACCAATGATGCAGAATAGAATAGCTGGGACTTAGCAATGGATCAGTAACTAACAATGAAGAATAAAAAGAAGAAGTTACATTGAAACTAGCTAATTACGGCTAGGGTATATTTCATTGATAATGTTAATAAGAAGAACATTACAATATATAGTACCTTAACACTAGATGACTCACTATCCTCCTCCTTAAGAGATAAGGAACATACAGTACTATTTCACTATTTCTGCAGAAAAAGTAAAAGGACTAGATAGGGACCTTTCTAACAATTATGGGGTCCAAAGTATAAATAACATAACTTAAGGGCAAAAGCAATAAAGGGGAAAACAGTCTAACCAACCTAACGGCTAGGTACCACTAAGCAAGCCTAAGGTACACCTCTCAACAACCTCCATCTCCTTGCTTGGACTCTCCTCCACCTCAATCCGCATCACTACTCCTTCCTTAGAAACTTCCTTGTCCTCAAGGAAGAATGAAGGGAACCTTGTCTTGATCACATAATAATCTTACTAAGTGGCTTTCTCTTTAGACATGTTCTTCCAATGTATCAAGAGTTGAGCCACAGCCTTATTTCCCTTTTTGATCATCCTTCTTTCTAAGATGCACCTTGGCTCCTCACAGTAGGGACTAGCAGGGTCAACAATAGGTGGGTGAGTGAACTGAGCAGGCGCCTTATGACATAGCTTCAGCTGAGAGACATGGAATGTGGGATGGATAGATATTTGAGGAGGTAAGAGGAGCTTGTAAGCTACTGGCCCCACCATTTGAATCACTTGATAAGGACCATAACACTTGGCCGATAGATTGGTGAATGATGGTTAGACACAATAGTCTGTCTATACGGTTGTATTTTGAGATAGACCCAATCTCCAACTTGTAATTGCCCATCACTTCTCCCTTTATTGGCCAAAGATTGCATTCTTTGTTGAGCTCTATGCAAGTGAAATCTGAGCAATTGGATCTTGAGCTCCCTGGTGACCAGACTTCTATCTACTTCTTCATCAATAGAGTCACCAGCCATGTAGGGTAAATGTATGGGTGGGGGCTGCCCATATAATGCTTCATATGAAGTGGTCTGGATAACAGAGTGGAATTGGTGTTGTACCACCATTCTGCCATGGGCAAATAAAGGGACCAGTCTTTTTGGCTGTCACTACAATAACATCGAAGGTAGGTCTCAAGAGTCTTGTTTAACACTTCAGTCTGACCATCAGTTTGAGGATGGTAAGCAGTTGAAGTGCTCAAGGTGGCTCCATGTGCTGAGAATAGCTCTTGCCAAAACCTACTGATGAATATGGGATCCCTGTTACTCACTATGTTCTTAGGCATGCCATGAATTTTGAAGACTTGATCCAGGAAGGCTTGTGCAACAGTAGCATCTGTATAAGGGTGGCTTAAAGCTATGAAATGACTGCTTTTAGTCAACCTATCAACTACTACCATGACGGTAGTTTATCCTTTTGACTTTGGAAGGCCCTCAATGAAGTCCATGCTAATGCTGGACCAAGCTGATGTAGCAATAGCTAGTGGCTGCATGAGGCCTGGGGATGATGCAACATCATACTTGCTTCTTTTGCATACATAACAATTTCTAACATACTGGTTAATGTCATCTCTCAAATTCTTCCTGTAGAGTAGCTGGGATATTCTCCTATATGTGTTTTCCATTTCCTGAGTGACCACTACTGGTTCTATTATGCCAAAACTACATTATGTCTTGCCTGAGTTGCTCATCCTGTCCTACCACTCTCTTACCATACCTTCTGAGCTGCTGATTGTAATAAGTAAACCCTTTTTGGCCCTCCCCTTGATCTATTATCTTCTGGATGACTTCCTTCAACTTATCATCTCTTTCCCAGCTGGTCTTGATCCTATGGAAAAGGTTAGTTTCCACAAGGATAATAGACAACAAGAATAAATGTGCTGCTGGCACCCTGGAGAGAGAATCAGCAGCCTTATTCTCTCTTCCTTTCTTGTATTCAATCTGGAAGTCAAACTGCATTAGTTTGGCTATCCATTTCATCTGAGTACCTGTGTGTAGCTTCTAATCCAGTAAAAACTTTAAGGCCTTCTGGTCTATTCTTACTACAAATTGTCTCCCTAAAAGATATTGGGACCATTTGGTTACTGCCAGGACCAAAGCTAGTAATTCCTTGTCATACACAGACAAACCTTGATGCCTAGGTGCTAGTCCCTTGCTTAGATAAGCTAGAGGATGCCCTTCTTGCATCAAGACTGCCCCAATTCAAGTGTCACAAGCATCAGTCTCCACTACAAACTGTAGTGTGCAGCTAGGCAAGCTGAGTACAGGTGCACTTATCAAAGCTCTCTTGAGTTAGTTGAAAGCCATTGTTGCCTTGTCATTCCAAATAAACTATTCCTTCTTAAGAAGATCAGTCAAGGGATTGCTTATCCAACCATACCTTCTTATAAATCTTCTGTAGTAACCAGCCAACCCCAAGAATCCCCTCAGCTCTTTCACAGATTTAGGAGTTGCCATTCTTGAACATCAACAATCTTCATAGGATCAGTGGCCACACCTTCAGCAGAAATGAAGTGTCCTAGGTATTCCACCTTAGAAGCTCCAAAAGAACATTTGCTTTTCCTGACTAAGAGTTGGTGTTTGATCAACAGGTCAAAGACAACTTTCAAGTGTTGTAGATGCTCCTCCATGTTCTGATTATAGACAAGGATGTCATCAAAGAAAACTAAGATGAATTTCTTGAGATGGTCCTTATATACATGGTTCATGAGTCCCTAGAAGTTAGATGGAGCATTTGTGAGACCAAAGGGCATCACTAGGTATTCAAGGTGACCTGAGTGTGTCTTGAATGTAGTCTTCTGCACATCTTCTTGGGCCATTCTTATCTGGTGATAGCCTGACCTTAAGTCCAGCTTAGTATAAACACTTGAACCCCCAACTCACCCAACAATTCCTCAATGATAGGAATAGGAAACTTGTCCTTGATGGTGATCTTGTTCAAGGCCCTGTAATCCACACACAATCTCCAAAAGCCATCCTTCTTCCCCACTAGCACCATAGGTGAGGCATAAAGGCTACAACTTGGTTGTACAATGCCTTGGTCAACCATTTCTTGGACTAGCTGTTCAATGATGTCCTTTTGCCTTGAGGAATACTAGTTCGCTGGATTACTATCCTTTTGCAATAGAATCATGTGATCAAAAGTGGCCATGGAAGGAGGAAGTTGTTTTGGATCACCAAATAACAGGTGGAACTCCTCAGTCAATGCTATAATTCCAAGGTGTATTTCTCTTGTTGTTTCTACTGTTGAGTCTTCTGTGGGCAAGACTCTAATCATGAACAATTGTCCACCATTTTGAGTCATTTTATCCAACCCCTTGGCATTAACCATCCTAATATTCTCCTTATTTCCCTACAACTGCACCTTCTGACCTTGGTACATAAAAGCCAAAGTGAGTTTTTGGAAGTTCAGCTGGAGGTCTCCCACCTAAGATCATATCACAAGATCTCAAAGGAAGCAATAAGAAGTTATCCACAAAAGTGGTCCCTTGCATCATCCAAGGAAGACCTTTTCACATCTCAGTGGTCTGTCTATTGCCCCATCTGCAACATTGATGGACTGAGGTCTGACCATTATCACCTCAAGCTCTAACTGTCTGCCTACTTCTTCATCAATGAAGTTGTGAGTGCTACCTGGATCTATGAGAATATCAAGGGATCATTTTTCACTGTACCCCATCACCCAAGTGTGTGAAATCCAGGAATTCCATTCAAGGCATGAATGGAGATCTCACACTTCTCCACACCTTTAGCTTCCACTTCAAGTACCTCTTGGACATCTGGTTCAGGCTCCTCTTCTGGTTCTTCTTCATCACATACCTCCAACAAGTATAGTTGTTTAGCAGCATTACACTTGTGACCAGGGACAAACTTCTCATCACAAAAGAAGCAGAGGCCCTTCTATTTTTTTTCACTCATCTCAACTGGAGAGAGTCTCCTGGTGTTGCTTCTATTGAGGCTCACACTGTGATACCTTTTTGGGGCCTGATATTCCTTTCTATTAGTGACTCTCTTGTTACTAACCCCAAGAAATGCTCCTTTGTTTTGGCTAGATCCCCCACTGTACATAGAAGATTTAGCCAACCTGAGTTGGGCATTCACTTGAGCTTCAGTGTTTCTTCCCAGTTGGTATACCTGGGGTAATGAATAAGGCCTATGGTTCTTTACAGTGAACCCTATCTCTGGTTTCAGCCCAGTGATAAAGGCACTGATTGCATATTCTGGAAGTAGAACCAACCTTGTCATGATCCTGTCAAATTCTTTTTGATAATCTTCTACAAGGCCATTTTGTTTAACCAGCTTTAACTTAGACATGGGGTCTGCATACTCAACTCCAAACCTATCCATCAATATATATACATATTCCTCCCAAGAAGGAAGGGGAAGGTGGGTCCTGCTTCTAATGTAAGCCAAATGCCACTCAATGGCTATGTCATCAAAATGAATGGAAGCCACTTTAACACTTTGACTGTAATCTATCTCATCCAAGGAAAAAAACTGCTCCACCTTGCACAGCCAAGCTCTCAAGTTAGTGCCATTAAAATGAGAGAACTCAAACTTTGTCATTCTTGTCATAGTTAGATCACCATGGTGATGATTGGTCTGCATAGATGGTCCTGTAGCACCATCTCCTCCTTGTGTTCCCACCGGTGCTTGGCCAATTGGAAGGGAATGAGAGTTATGACCTATGTTAGCAAAACTTTGGGGCATGAAGTTTACTCCTAAAGGATATCCTAATGGGGAGTAAGGAGGCATAGTTGGTCCCCCTGCAGGGGGAGGTACCATGCCATTGGATTCCCAAAGGGAGTGTAAATCTCCCCACTGCCATCTCGACCCTCAACACTCTTTCCTCTATCAAACCTTCTCACTTCATCCAAAGATTCTTTAAGCTCACCAAAGACCTTCTCATGTTGGCTTTCCCATTGAGTTTGTTTAACAGTAAGGTTAGCAACCTCTATTGTCATCCTCTCAAACATAGATTTGATTTCATTCATCTCAGAACCCATAACTAGATACCACAGACCTCAAGAAAGTGCTCTGATACCAAATGATGCAGAATAGAAGAGCTGGGACTTAGCAATGGAATAGTAACTAACAATGAAGAATAAAAAGAAGAAGTTAAGCTGAAACTAGCTAATTACGGCTAGGGCATATTTCATTGATAATGTTAATAAGAAGAACATTACAATATATAGTACCTTAACCCTAGATGACTCACTATCCTCCTCCTTAAGAGATAAGGAACATACAGTACTATTACTGCAGAAAAAAGTAAAAGGACTAGATAGGGACCTTTCTAACAATTATAGGGTTGTCACGCCCCGAGCCTACACCCTGGGCGGGACCGGCACCCGGAGACCATTTCTGGCCCCAAGCGAACCCTTGGCCTGGCTTTCTTAACTCAACGGAAACCTAACTCAACAGAATAACTCAAAGAAATGCAATATTTCAAAACAACTTAACTTATAAAATATGGCCATAAGGCAACCCGAATCTCAAAATAGGATATTTACATATATACATAGATAAGAGACTCAAAACTAGCGGACTAACTGTCTGTCTATGAAGCCTCTAAGAAATACTGAGATGGATGTTGGGACAGACCCTGCAACATCCTAATAAGACAAAAACTAAGAACACAAAATAATTGAGTCCTCCAGAATGCAAGGAGGCTCACCACTGACTCTGGAGTGCTCAGCTGGATCAACGACTAGCAGGCTGCTGATCCGGGGTACCTGAATCTGCATCATCAAACGATGCAGGCCAACTGGCGTCAGTACATGGAATGTACGAGTATGCGAGTGGGAAAGCCAAAACACAACTTAAGCTTGAAAGGAATTACAAGAGAACACTTACCCCGGCTCTGTACGACTCATGATTAACTGAACTCAATATATAAAGCAATAAGACGCATGCGATATATATATAGATTGTAAAACAGTATAAATGTCACGACCCAGGAGCACCCCCTAGTCGTAACCGGCGTACTCGACCTCGAAGAGGTCTAATACAAGCCTCTTAGCATTCATTCATCGCATAGACACCAAAACTATAAGGAATTAAAAACTTTCTTCACACACGAAGATACTTTCAATAAATAGCAAGCGGAAGACTTTCTAGACTTTATACAATATGTCTCAAAACCATCTAATACTTGAATATAACATTGGGACTAAGCCCACTCAAAACCTAAGCAAATACTAGAGAGACATAAAAAGAACATGTTGGTTATTGCCCTCGAATCTATGAGGACTCACCAAGTCTTCATCTTCAACTCTTAAAAACCTATCAAGTAGCCATGACATATCACCATCTNCGCGTCCCCAATTCGGTGCTCAATACTACTCCCAAAATACTTTGGCTCATAAGTGCTTTAAATACATCTTTCTTTAATTGAGATAATTACTCAAAACTTAGCCCAAAGGCTCTTTTGGAAAACATGGTTCCTTCCTTACTTAAATGCAAAAAAAAACATTTATAAACTTCTTTGGAAATATTTAGTTTCCTAACAGCTTTTGAGAAAATGGACTCAACTTTAAACTCTTGATTTAACTTGAAACCCAAGACTCTTACTCGACCTGAAACTTGAGACTCTTTTCTTTTGCTTCTAACTTCACTTGACTTGGAACTGTCTTTCCTTGAATCGGAATTATGAATTCAAGGTGTTCGATCACATGTTATGGAGGGATTCTTGAACGTTTAGACGTACTTTGGAGTGTCAGAAACAACTATAAATCATAGGTATATTACTTTGGAACTTGCTTGAGAAAGTGAGAAAAGGAATGGGGAAAACTTGGCTGGGACTTCGGATTTCTGGTGACACAGATGGCACCTACGGACTCCATCGACGGACCGTAGATGGACTTACGGTCCGTACTGCAGGTCCGTAGATCGCGTCAGAGACTTCCCCAGAATTCATTTATAAAAAAAAACCAAGTGTTGACCTACGGTCCGGACTTACGGTCCGTAGATCAGGTTACGGACCGTAGGTCGTGACCGTAGATCGATGCCCCAAAAACCCAACTTCTGTCCCGATCGACGGTTGACCAGTACGGACCGTCAATCGATCTACGATCCGTAGGTCACGCCCGTGGATGGGGATCGACAGCCCAAAAATTGTTGCGAATTGATGGTGAATCAACTTAAAAAGGGTCATAACTCTTAGAATCGTAATTCCCACAATATACAATAGGTTTCAACATAAATATACGACCCAATCATGTCTCACAACGAATAATAACTTCAACAGCACCACCACCAACATCAACAACAACTAACAATTTCAACACTTCAACAACAATTCCCAATCTTTTCTCAAATCATAGAATAAACTTGGTGTGTGTGGGGGAAAGAATCAACCCACGCGAAAAGCTCAAATACCTTGATAGGGATCACCCCCGACGAAAAATCCACAATGATCTTGACTAATCTCCCCTTTCTTCTCTTCTTCTTTTTCTCCTTCTTCTCTTCTTTAATCTCAAGAACCCTAACTCTTTCTCTTTCAAAATGGGACAACAAAAAAAATGATCCAAGGATCAGCCTAATACAACCATATGACCTCAAAAGAAAAAGTTGTGAAAGGACCAAAATGCCCTTAAATTTCCGGACGGATTTCCCTTCCAACTGTCCAACTTCTAAAGGGCATAACTCCCTCATACAAACTCAGAATCGAGCAAACTCAGTGGCATTGGAAAGGTCATTCCACGAGCTTCGCAACCATAACTGGAACCACTAGTAACTCATCCTGAGCTAGGAGTTACGACTACTCAAAGTTGGCCAAAACTCACTGATTTCCACACTTAGCCAAATTTTCAGATTTTTAATTTTTTTCCAAAAAAAGAATGAATATTCCCAAATTTCAAGCTCCTTCAAAGCCACTTCAAATTGTCGGATGTTACAGGGGTCCAAATTATAAATAACATAACTTAAGGGCAAAAGCAATAAAGGGGCAAACAGTCTAACCAACATAACGGCTAGGTACCACTAAGCAAGCCTAAGGTACACCTCTCAACCGCCTCCATCTCCTTGCTTGGACTCTCCTCCACCTCAATCCGCATCAACCAATGTACTTTCAAGGTTTATGAAAGTGACGGGTGCAAGATATTTTGTTTTGTCGATAAGCTCCTGAGACTGGAACCTTGAGGAGGAAAAAGAAGAATTTGATTTTTGGTATCAAATTGGTTGAGAAGAGAGAATAGTTACGTTATAGATAAAAAAAAATAATAGAAAAATAAAGCAAGATTGTCATACCGAGGTTCAGAGATGGATGCCCAACGTCAATCTATCGACAACAATGGTAGAGAGCGGGAGCTTAACACAAATCCGTTGCTTTTATTCCCCATTGTTGTTTGACAGAGAGAGATTGAGCCATGCCTCCCTAATCGTTATTATAATCCCATAAAAACTATAGATATAGCCATATAGGATTCAATTCTTGAATACACTGGAACAAATACAAAAATAGATTCAGTGATCTGTTTGTTCTTAAAAAATTTTCCGAAACTCTAGCCCTTTCTCTATGTTGAGGAATTTGAAAAGAATTTTAAGAGGATTAAAGAAAAAATTGAGAGAAAATTACCTGCAATTAGAACATCGGCTTTGTTAGTGGTAAGCAAAGAAGAGTGTAGAAGAAAGGATTGGAAAACAAAATGCCCTTAGAATATAATAAATTTCCAAACTACCCGGTCGTCCTAGTTATGGCATTTTTATATAAAAATATAATAGAACTATGTATAATAATGTAAAATAAAATAAAAAATTTATTATATCAGAATAAAAAATAAAGTTCTTAAATGAAATTTAACCAAATTTATGAAATATGTTAATTAATTAATCAATAAATATCCAACTGCAGAAAAACTGCTTCTGTTTTTTTTTTAAGAAGCAGAATGTTTTAAGCTTCTTTCCAATAGCAAAAAAACTGTTTCTGCTTCTATTTAAAAGCACTTTTACTGATTTTCCAAACACGTAATTTTTCATCAAAAGTATTTTATTCTCAAAATAAGTGTTTTTAGTCTCCCAATAACAATGTCAAACAAACTCTAAATAACGCATGTTTTAGTTTCAACTTGGGAATAGGAGTAGTAATATATTACGCACAATTTTCCATTTGAACATAATAATTTGGCCATAATGGCCCAAATACATATTCACACTATAAATTTATTTTCTTTTTGACAATTACTCCATTTGTTCAATAATACTTGTCCACTAAAGACTTTGTACACTTTTTAAGAAACTATAAATAAAAGGGGTAATTTTACTATATTATCCTTTGAATATAATAAATTCAATGTCTTGAAAATGTAACAGAGAAATGACTACTCCATAATTAATGATAAGGATAAATTAGGAACTAAGTGTAAAATTATCACTTGATTTCATAAAGTGGACAAGTATTTTTGGATATCCCAAAATAATATAGTGGACAAGTATTGTTGGATATCCCAAAATAATATAGTGGACAACTATTGTGACAGAGGCAGTATATCCTTCTTTGTCGAAAAAAAAAATTCTTATCAATTATATATTTATTAATTATGTTTCAATAATGAGAAACCTATCCAATACATGGGGAATTGACTAATTTTCAGATTTCTCTAACTTCCATACAACATGGATTTTAATTTCTTTTAGAAATGTTGTAAAATTGCCAAAGGCCAATACGTGTGTGGTTTTTTTTTTTTCTTTTTTCTTCCTTTTCTAATAAAAAATTATAAAGAATATAAAATTTAAATTGATAATTAGAATATAAAATTTAAAATTTAAGGACAAAAAAAGCTCACTCATAAAATTAAATTCAAATAATTTAACTCACACTCATCTTCTTGTAAAGTGTACCATAAATGCGTGATTTTTTCACAACTACAAAAAATAATTACAAATATGACCACAAAAAAAATAATTTAAAGTTTTTTTTATTTTCTCTCTTTTATTCCATTCTCACACTTTTTTTTTATATTTCATCATTTTAAAAATAAAAAATTAAATTAAAAAAAATATTCAGATAATGATAAGCAAATAAATTCACAAATAAGATATTTAAGACTGAAATTAATCTTTGAAATAAAAAGTCAAAAAAATAATCACATGTGAGAAGTATCAAATATATTACCGAACTTTGGGAGATGGATCATAATATCCCTATATGAATTTTGTTTCGATAAAAAATTAAAATAAATAAATTTTAAAAAATCAATATTTTCACTTCAAACTAGAGAAAAAAGCCATATGCACTATTTGTGTAACATAGTTATATGTGAACCACTTTATTTAAAAAAATATATCAAATTTAGGTCGCAAAGTTATTAAGTTGGATGGGTTGGTGATATCAAGATGCACTTAGTGTAGATGTTAAGATTTAGCTTTAAGTTTAAAATTTAATGAAGTTGAGAATTGAGTAGATTTTTTTATCCGAAAGAAATTAGTAATATGGGTGTCATTGATTCGTATTCTTATGGAGATTATATTAGAACAAATTTTGATCGTTCAGAAGCATTATGAAAGGGCAAGTGCATAAATTGACACTTGGGCTTCGAGTTAAGGAAAGTAGAGATTTCTTACTTCTTTGATGTATTAATTTTAATGTATTAAATAAATATAAGGGTAATGGGTGACAAAAGGTTCCATATAAATGAGATAGAGAACATTAATGCGGGTACCAATGTCATAATTTGGGAAAGCTTACATGGATTTGATTATTGGTTGATAGTATCTAATAAGTTGTGATATACTTGAATTGTTGAGACTTGAGAATTATGTAAACTTGAGTGTGATTGATGATCCTTCGTTATAGGGTCGGTTGATGAACCCATAATATACATTTGTTCATACATATTCATACCACTCTTATTGTTGCATGATAATTATTGGTTGATATTGTTCATTGAGTTATTATGAAATTTGTATCCTTAGTATGCCGATGGAAAACGGTTCCGGCAAGTGACATCATACAAAGCCGATGAGAAATGATTCCGGTGAGTGGTATTGTGCAGATGAGAAATGGTTCCGGCGAGTGATATTGTGCAGATGAGAAATGGTTTCGGTGAGTGTTGTTATGCTGATGGAAAATGGTTTTGGCAGGTATATGGACTTTATGAGTCCCCCTTGGGTCCTGACTATTCAACAGAGAAAGAGGGTGTGTACCAATTTTTCGCTAGTGCATTGCATTGGATTACATTTCATCTACATTATATTGCATTTCATATTAATTTGGTGTTGAGTGATTGAGATGATTGTGAAACTAATTTGACTTGATATATTTGTGACATTTTATGATATCACCAGTGGTGTAACTGACAATTGTGGAAAGGTATATGCTTTAGTTATCGTGTTGAGTGATTTATTTTATGACATAATTTGTAACACCTCAAAAATTAGAAAGTCAATTTGAAGAGAAGAGTTGTTGAAACTTAACACTGGTTCAATTCCTACGAGCTCATCTACGGACTGTACAAAGTCCTACGGCCTATAGAAGGGAGTCGTAGGAAGGATCTTGATGGGGGAGGGGGAGGCTTTGGATCTCTGAACTTTTATACGGACCACCAGAATGGTCTGTAGAAGGTTATATGGACCATATGAAGGGGTTCGTAGAAGAGGTCTCAGACAAGGTAACTTTTTGGGAAGAATGGTTCTACGGGAAGAGGTCTACGGACCATAGAAAAATCCACAAATTGTAGAAGGCTCTTATGTAAGTTCTTAAGGATTTTTTCCCCCAGTAGTTGACCCTACAACTGACTAGGAAGGTCTGTAGAAATTCTTACGGACCGTAGGTCGAAGTTATAGGTTTCATCCGACAGTTATTTCTTAAGAGCATTTGAGTCTTTTCATATACATTTAATACATATACTATGCCGTTTTGACCCATAATTTAAGTCCTATAACTACCCTTTATTCTTAAATCTACCCAACCCCTCTCATTCTCTCAAATTGCCAAATCTCATCTAAGTTCATCCCCTCCAATTCTCTCAAGCTTCAAGGAAGAATCTAGGGTTCAAGCTTCAAGTCTTATTTTTCCTCTATTGCTTTTGGGCTTTGATCTTCGAGGTATGTGAAAATTCATCAATAGGTTCCATTCACCCATTAAGTACCAAAAGATCTCAATTCTCCAAATTCAATTTCACCTAAATTGCTTAGGATTTCATGTGATCTTCATGGGTCTTAGTTGATTTTTATTTAATTGTTCAATTTGAATCTTCCTATGCATTTTTTGATTAAACTACATGATTTTTAATTGATTTCTATAAGACTCATGCATTATTCATGATCTTGACTATGAATTATGAAGATATGAGTTTATGAGGAAAGTTATGAACTTGTTTATGCATGATTATGAAAAGATGTTTTGTGATTTAAAGGTTGTTTTTGAGATGAGAATCAATGAAATTGTGAAAGGTTTTTTCACATATTAAGGAATCATGGTTTGGTGAAAGGTATTCTCACACATGCATGGTTCATGATTTAATGAGCTACTCTATATTATTTAAACTTGGATTAGTCACTTAATTGTACTTTTCCATGTATGACTATATGTTTATGAATATGACTATTCCATTGGGATTTAACTTAGCACCGAGAGAATTTTGAGGTAGAGGCTCAAATAGGATAGTCTCTAGTAGCAACCTCTAGTTCAAACTATGTTCCCCCATAGGATTGTCTTAAATGATCTAGCTAGTGGATCTACAAATATATGATATGATATGGAGTTCTACCTTGGCAAGTAGACTCTCCCTTCTCGGTGTGGGAGTTACATTGGATTTCATATTATAGCTCGCATAGTCTATTATAGATTAAAGCTAATATCCCTCAAAATGAACTAAAGGTACTTCAAGAATTTTATGAAGCTTTCAATATGATTTTAAGATGCATTGACCATATTTATGATTCTTCTTTAAAGGCTTTTACTATGTTTTAGCTTGGTCATGGACATCATGTTTCCTTTTTGTCCCCTTATGATCATGGTTTACGATTTTATGCATATTCATCATACTGAGTACATTCCATGTATTAATGCATATTTGTGCCTACATTGTTTCATAATGTAAGGGTAAACGTCTCTCATCTTCCCGCTGTGATTGCTTGCAGATCGATCGTTGAAGACTTGGTGAGTCCTCATGTTCCGAGGACCATGTCATCTTTTAAATATACTTTTATTTATGTATTTAGTTTTTGGATGTTGTACTTGGTGTATGAGTTGCGTCCTAACCACTTCTTTGATGCATTAGATTGGCTTGTCAAGACTATGAGTAGATTTCCGCTTTTATGTCAAACTTTTTCATGCTATGAGATTTCTTACTTTGATTCTCACATTTTCTATCATGTTGTGTTGTATGGATGTCAAATAGATTGTGTAGGACTTCTCGGGGTCTTATACATCATGTCACATCTAGGGTGTACTTACGTCGTGACATAATTAGACTCTTAGAAAAAGAAACTTCTAAAATATACCTCGTTATCTCTTCTAAGAAGGGTTAGAAATCAAAGCTTGCTAAGTACACGTATTTTCCGTACTCACTCTACACTTGTTGCACTTTTCTGTATGCAAGATTTGAGCTAGGCACTTGCGGTACTTGACTTATTGTTGCAATTGAGATTGGTGATAGTGGAGTTCAGGGTGGACTGCTTTCTCTTCAGCAGTACTGGATTCTAGGGACTCTTATATTTTTTGTCTTATTTCCTTCTAGACAGTTGTTTTAGTTTACAGACTTGTTTCATATTCGTAGATGCTCATTTGACTTTTTGGCTTTTCCTCATTTATTCCGCACTTATATAAGTTAGTTGCTTAATTCAATATTCTTTCCGCATTAGTTAAATTGTTAGTTGGTAATAAAGGAATGGGGTTTCAGTTATTGGGTAATAGGTGCCCTCAAGGCCTAATGAAATTTTGGGTCGTGACACTTTCATGGAAGATTACATAAAAGTTCATGAAGAATCAAGGGAACATCAAGAAACCATTAAAAAGTCATTAAGAAATCATTAGACTTACTTTTCAAGATAGAAATCGTTACTTTCATAGTAATTCAAAATTTCATGGAGAATATCTTGTAAAACTCATGAGGGTAATAGTTATTGGGGTAACATGATGCTTTCTTGAAGGGTTCTTAAGGTTTCATAAAGAATCAATAACGATTTAAGAACATGGGGTTTCGTTCTACCCAGACTTATTCATGGATGATACTCTGGAAATATGGGAAAATGATTCATGGGGAAGAACAAAATATTCCCACGCGTGGAGATGCCTTACATACTGTTCGCAACAAATTTCTTTAAGCATAGAAAATTGACTGCAAGCAAAATAAATAAAAGAAAAAATGTGATTTTTATTAATGAATTGTTGTGAGTACAATTCTATTGTTCTATTGATTCTTCTCTCCTAAGCTTCTATGTGATTCTAGGGCCTTCAGTAGTGTATTTCTTGAATGTACGATGATGTAGACCTCCTTGAGATGTATTTGATCTCCGGGAACGTAGGGAAGCACTTCGTCATTGCAAGTCGATCTCCGGGAAGAACTCAGTTGACCACTCCTTCAAAGAGCTATGTAGCTGGTGTTATAGCTTTCTCCAATTGCATAATGCTTGTTGAAGAGTTTTTCTCACCCCCCCCCCCTTAGAATGCCATGTACATCCCCTATTTATAGTTGTAGGGAGTGTACAAAGTTGCTTGTGATTGGCCAAAAGATGGCATTTTGACACTTGGCAGATTGTGATTGGTCATGCATTTGACTGGGATTACCACCTCATTTGGACATGTGGCGTCACCTTGTTGGTCTTGGATGCCTAGTCACTGTGACACCTGGCATGGGCTTGGGCTTCAAGGTGAAATGGACCTAGGACTTGAATTTAATAAAAATGGACTTATTTATTTGTAAAGCCCAAATTAATCATTCAACCCAAATAAATATAGATTTTATCCAAATTTTGTATTAAATAAATCCAATAAAATTTGTGTGTCTACAGATGCCCCCTACTTCAAGCCTTGTTGAAATGTAGGTTTGCCGACACTTGATTGCGAGACTTGAAGTATTACAAATCCAACAATATCACTCTTAAGACATTTGCTTGACTTCGTTTCTTGCGATGAAACAAGTTGCATGTTACGGTCATGTGCAATCCCATTTCGATGTGCCCCTAAGGACTTTTGTTATTTTAGTCCACTTGAGGGATGATATGGAGGACTCTCTCTCGAGAGGGATAAGCAAATCAATGTGGCAAAGTTGTATGAATTTTAAATTCAAAACTTTCACCATAGATTTGAATACAAATTTGGACACCAACACTTAGAGTGTCACACAAGTCCTCAAAGTCGAATTTTAAATAAAAGAACATAACTTGATTTGCTTCATTTTTTGCAAACCTTCAACTTGGAAATAATTGGTAATTTAATAATCACACCAAATTTTCTTTCATTTGCTTGATTTTGTAAGAATCATTCTTGAAATCTTAAGACTTATTGCTTTCCTTTTGAGTTCTAGCAACTTCCATTTAGATGGGTAAGAATTGATATGATTTCCTTCTTCCAATTTTACCAAAGCTTTCCTTGTACAAGAAATGAAAATTGTTCAAAGGAACTTCTATATAAGAATCTCCCATGTACAAAGGATTGATCAGAGAATCATTGGAAAAAATAATTCTCCTAACCAAATCAATGTGGAACTCCAAATTTGGTGTGTTCTTTTCTCAATTTCGTGCAGTCCCGCTAAAATGTTTTATTCTTGGTGTAAAAGAATTCAAATGACGAGCGGCTTGATTCTGGAGAAACTAGATTTATGGTACTACGACATATCCAAAAATCAACATCAAAAACCTTTTGTATTGATGGGATTGATTTTTTGAAGTTGGTCTCCAAATCTAGAAGTTCTCCTCACAGTTATGCGCAATCTCACCAAAACGTCCCTTTCTCGGTGTAGGAGCACTCAAACGATGAGCGACTTAATTATAGAGAAACTAAACTTTTAGTAATACGACATATCCAAAAATCAACATCAAAAACCTTTTGTATTGATGCAAATTGATTTTTGAAGTTGGTCATCAAATCTGGAAGTTCTCCTTACAGTTATGCGCAATCTCACCAAAACGTCCCTTTCTCGGTGTAGGAGCATTCAAACGATGAGAGACTTAATTCTAGAGAAACTATAATTTAAGTACTACGACATATATAAAAATAAACATGAAAAACCTTTTTTATTGACAGGAATTGATTTTTGAAGTTGGTCTCCAAATCTGGAAGTTCTCCTCGCAGTTATGTGCAATCTCGCTAAAACGCCCTTTTCTTGGTGTAGGAGCAGTCAAATGACGAGCGGCTTGATTCTGGAGAAACTAGTCTCTTAGTACTACAACATATCCAAAAATCAATATCAAAACGTTCCGTATTAATGGGAATTTATTTTTGAAATTGGTTTTTAAAGTTCACCGTTTTCCTCACAGATTTGTGTCTTTTAGATTTTCTTGTTTCTCTTTCTTGCAGGTAATGGTTGTGGTTGCATCTTTATTTATGCATTGACATGTTTTTTAAACATGGGAGATTGATGTTCAAGATCCAATTTGGCCGCAATTCAAAGCTTCGTGTTATTGGCACCGTCTTGTCGAATAAGATTGTTGTGGTGCTGCTCATGTTTGTCATGCCATATTGAAGGTCATGTACTTACTACGTGTATTATCGTAAGTAGATCAACCAAGAAAAATTGAAAACTCCGTGCAGTTGGCACCGATGGCTTCAATATTTTTTTCTTTTTCATGTTTCCAAAAGATCCTAAACACCGAGAAGATGCACGAGTCGTATGATCAGCTTGCAATATTGTCAGAAAACTTACTCGAGGCATTCACCTTTCTTGCAGCCTTGGTAGAGACAATTTGCCACCTCCCTTTTCATCACCCTTTGCGGCTCCACGAGAGAAACATTTGGAGTACTTTCATTTCATTTCCGGCGAGAAAGCACATGGCGTGAGCATGGCGAAAAAAAAAACACTTGGTGTAGGCCTTCGAACAACAACGAACTAGATTACGGATAATCTTATGCTTCAAACTTCCGTGTGGATTGACATCTTCCTTTCAATTTGTAGAAGATCTTGGACCATTCTTATGACTTCTTCAGAAATATATGGAGCTCGGAGCGGGTCAGACCCCTTCTTTGGCAACACTAGAGGTAGTCTTTCAAACTTCAGCGAGCAAGTAGTTGGTAGCCATCATTGCTGCCTTGTGGTAAAAAAGTTTTGAGCGTAAACATCCCATTCTTGGTGAGCGAGCACGTGGTGCATCTTATTCTTGAGTTTTGGCGATAAAGAGGCTAAGAGTGACCACACTCCATCTGGCTTGGAGAGATTGACATCACGATAAGCCCTTTCCAACTTCGGTGAGTAAGTACTTGGAACCTATCTGTTCCCAGATGCATGAGCAATAGAATTGCAATCCGCATGATCCTTAAGAAACAAAACTCAACTTTCTGCAATATATTAAGATTTCAGACCAAAACTCCCTCCAAATTGATCAAAATTAATTTCTGAAGTTGATTTCTAGATCTGATATGTCTGTTTCGCAGCTTTGTGCGTCTATCGTAGAAAATTGATAAGTTTGAGTGGGAGTACCGAAATCATGAGATTCTTATTCAATGGGAAAGACGACTCAAAGAAATACAACATATGTAAAAATCAAGGCCAAAGACTTTGTAGATTGGTACAGATGTTGCTTCGAAGTCAGCCCACAATTCTGCCTTGCTCAGTTCTTCAGTGTTGCGCATCTGTAGCAAAAAATAAAATAAAAATTATTACTCGAAGTAGTTCCTGCATCATGAGCTTCTTCTTTTGTTGCGGAGAGGGCTTCTAGAACTTCAATGTGTGTAAAAATGATGATCAAAATCTTTATGGATTTTCACAAATATGCCTTTGAAGTCTGCTCCGATTGATTCCAAAATCTGATGGTCTATTTCACAACTTTGAGCGACCATGATAGAACATTCATAACTTGACGTAGGAGCCTCGAAATCACGAGCCGCTTTTTACATTGCAAAGTGGACTCCAAGAGCTGCAAATATTTGTAAAAATCATGATCAAATTATTTATGAATTTTCACAAATAATCCTTCGGAGTCTGCTTAGATCAACTCCAAAATATGATGATCTTTTTTTCCAGCTTTGAGCGGCCAGTAGAAAATTCATAACTTAGCGTAGAAGCCCCTAAATTACGAGCCGATTTTTACGTTGCAAAGTTGACTCCAAGAATCTTCTCATTTGCTCATATGTGACGCATTTGAACTCACGTTCTAACTACATAATCTTAAAGAGCTAGTGTGATGATCACGTAATGCCACCAAACCTCTTTTTTTTACTCATGTGACTGAGCTTAGAGTGATTACTCCAAGCGCCTACGTACATCGGTGAAGAGGATCAAGTCATATCGTAGTTCAAGATGATGAGTTTTTTTGGGCCGTACACTGTTTATACTCTTGCGGGCCAAAAGTAATATGCAATTTATGCTTATACCTTAAGGAGTGTTGTAACTTGAAGTTTATGCTCATACGTCGAGGAGCATTTCAACTCGCAGTTTAGGCTCATACGTCAAGGAGCATTTCAGGGAAGAATTCTATCAATGTAACTGTCCTTCTGACCTTTTGTGATGAATAATTAATGTACTTCGATTTGGTGTTGGATTTTATGCTTTGGCATTGTTGAAGCTGATTTGTACTTGATTTTGTGTTGAGTTTTGAAAGTTGGAGTTTAGAAGTCCCTTGATGCTTTTGACTTTTGAGAGCAGATAAAGTCTAAGTGTCACTACTCTCTTCATTGGAGAAGTCATCTACCTTGGATGTGTTGCTGCTTTCTTCAAGGCAGAAACTTCAATTGGTTCAAAGCTCCCAAACTATAGTATGATGACACTTTCTTCAATCTTTGGCGATACCACATGACGTAGACTTCTGAAATTGAATCCTTTTTATGATCAAGTTTGACACTAGCATGATTTATCTCAGCTGTCCACCATTGTCAAGGATGATCTTTCCCACTCGTACCAATGCCATGATCTTTTCCTTCAGACTGAAGCATTTTGTGGTGTGATGACTGATGATGCGGTGAAATTTACAATACATAGGATCATCAACTTTATTGGATTCTTTGGGTCGCTTTGACTCTGGGAGTTGCAATGACTTTCTTGGTTAGCAGCTCATCAAGAATCGCAGGAATGTCAGAGTTTGGAAAGGGATACTCCTTTGCTTGTAACTACTTCAAGGTAGATTAATTTTCACTTCTCGTGTCTGCTGATGCGCCGCGATCTCTTTCAACTTTTGTCTCGCGGAGGCCTTCGTAGAGGTCGTGGTTACCACCATGGACTCATTAGTTGTGTAGTCTAATGACTCTTTGCATTGTGTATCTTATTTTCTTGGATAAAAGATATGCGATGTCTTTCCATGGCTTGCAATGCTCAACTCCATGTCATGAGCGCGTGTAGCTAATTCTTCAAAAGTTCGAGGCTTAATTCCTTGAAGGATATATACTAGGCCCCAATGCATTTGTAACATCCGACAATTTGAAATAACTATGAAGAGGCTTAGAATTGGAAATAGTCATTTTTTTGAAAGAATTTAAGTCTGGAAAAAATTTGGTTAAGAATGGGGAAAAAGTGAGTTTTTGGCCAACTTTGAATAGTTATAACTCCTAGCTCAGGATGAGTTGGGAATATTTCCAGTTATGTTTGCGAATCCCGTGGAATGATCTTTCCAACGCCGCTGAGTTTGCTCGATTCTGAGTTTGTATGAGTGAGTTATGCCCTTTCGAAGTTAGGCTTTTGGTAAGGAAAGTCTGTCCGGAAATTGTAAGGGTATTTTGGTCTTTTCCCTAGCCTTGTCTTTTGGATATATATTAAGGTGTTACACTGATTTTAAATTAGCTTTCCCTTTTATAAGAGTAAGAGTAAGGGTTTGTGAGTGAAGAGGAGAAGGAGAGGAGAAAGAGAAGATTAACCTAAGTTTCGTCAAAGATCGTCGTGGATATCGTCGAGGGTGATCCCTACTAGGTATGTGAGTTCATAGTATTGGGTTGGTTCTTTCCCCCACACGCCAAACTCGTTTTAAGTCCAAGAAAAGATTGGTTGTGTTGTTGAAGCTTGTGGATTGTGTTGTTAAAGTTCTTGTTGATTTGGGACATGTTTCCGGTTGTATTTTTGAGTTGAATCTACGGTATATTAAGGGTTTTAATGATCCCAAGTGTTTGGGGAAATAACCTTTGAAGTTAAGGGAGTTTAGAGTTGGTAACGTGAAGGAGAAAGTCGGGCAGCTTGCATGAAGCAAGTCTGCGACGCAGACTTGTTCCCTCTGTGAACAAAATCTGCTCTGCGTCGCTGACAGGATGCGGACTCCACTATTTTCAGAATTTAATTTCGTAATTTGTCTTAAGTTTGGTTGTCCTAAATCATTCCTTAACATCATGAGGTCCTTCTAAACACAAATTATGATCCTTGAATCCATAATTCAATTCAAGAAAGTTAGGATCAGGGTCAAAGTGAAGTTAGAGTCAAGTCAAGCAAAGTTAAGAAGTAAGTCCTAGCAAGTTTTTAAAGTTGTTCAAGAGTCTTTATTGAACATTTTAACTTCATTTTAAGACTCAAGTTTCAAGTCAAATAAAGAGTATAAAGTTTCAAGTCAAGTAAAGAGCATCAAGTTTCAAGTTAAGTCAAGAGTTTAAAGTTGAGTTTATTTCTCAAAAGTTATTAGGGAACTATGTATTCCCAAAGAAGTTTCTAAATGTTTTTACATTTGAGTAAGAAAGGAACTATGATTCCAAAAGAGCCTTTGGGCTAGTTTTCAAGAAAAAGGAACATCGATTCCAAGTGAGCCTTCGGGCTAAGTTTTGAGTAATTATCTCAAATAAAAAAGATGTGTTTAAAACACTTATGAGCTAAAGTATTTTTCTTGAGCACCGAATTGGGGACACGAGTTCATATTAACTCAACTCTCCATAAGAACCATGTAGCCAACATGGGATTTAACGGGTCATACTTTTTAGATGATCACGTAAGATTAAGCTAGTGGATCCACTTGGTAAAGTTAGCTTCCTATATCATGGCAAGGTATAGGATGGTCCTTGGGCAATATGAGGTAAAACGTTGTACCACCACTAGGGCTCATGGTGGTGGTTGTCGGTTAAAGAATCTCCCACTAAAGTTATATTACTTTTATATGAGTAAAGTTGAGTTTGTTATTGCTTTAATCATTAACGAACTAAGTTGGTTACCATGTTTTACAAGCTTTATATATTGCATGTGTCTTATTGCTTTATATATTGAGTTCCGTTATTCATGAGTTGAACAGAGCCAAGGTAAGAGTTCCTTTTTACTCTTTTCAAGCTTAAGTTGTGGTTTAGTTTTCCAACTCGCATACTCGTACATTCAATATACTGATGCCAGTTGGCCTGCATTTTATGACGATGCAGACACAGATACCCAGGGCCAGCATCCGGTACGCCGTTGATCCAGTTGAGTACTCCAGAGTCAGTGGTGAGCCTCCTTGCTTTCCGGAGGACTCAGTTATTTTGTTCTCTTAGTTTTGTTTTATTAGGATGTTGTGGGGTTTTTCCCAACATCCATCTCAGTATTTTAGAGGCTTCATAGACAGTCAGTCAGTTAGTTTTGAGTCTCTCATCTATGTATATACATAAATATTCCATTTTGGGACTCGAGTTGCCCTTTTGGGCCATATTTTTATCAGTTAAGTTTTTTTATGTCCTTGCATTGCATGGAGTTATTCTGTTGAGTTAGGTTTCCGCTGAGTTAAGAAAGCCAGGCCAAGGGTTCACTTGGGGCCAGCAATGGTCTTCGAGTGCCGGCCACGTCCAGGGTGTAGGCTCAGGGCGTGACAGCATTCCTTGTATACAAATTTCAACTGCAGAGATTTCAAAAAGTTGATCCTTGCAATCTAAGCTCAACATTCACCAACGATTGATATAGTCAACTATGAGTTCATCCTTACATTGTTTTGTATTTGTCAATTCCATCTTGCTCACTGTATGACGGGTACTGTAGAAACGATTAAGAAATTGATCTTCTAGTTGCTCCCAACAATCAATTGATTCATGCTCAAAGTCTGTACACAAATCAAATGCGTTTTCTTTTAAAGAACGAACAAACTGCTTGACAAGAAGATCACCATGTGTACCAGCATTGCTACAAGTCTCATTAAAATGGGTAATGTGTTGCCTTGGATTTCCCCTCCCATCAAATTGTTGCAACTTTGGTGGTTGATATCCAATTAGCATCAATAAACCTTCAATTCAATTAGAATACGGTTTTGAATATCCTAAGGAACTTTGTGGTGGACCGATATATTGAGCTTTAATAGTGTTTGTGATCATATCTTGTAGCTGTTGAACGGTTAGAATGGCCACTGAAGCAGAATGTTTTGCACTTTGAGACTCAATTGGCTTGGTGGGAGAATCAATATCAACTTTTTCTTGCGTTGTTAGAATGTGATGTGACTCTCCAGAGTTGTAGAGATCTAACTTCCCTATAAGTTCGGCGATTTGGAGATTTTTCTCATAAATAGACTTCTTCAAGGCTTCAATGGTTTGTTCCATTATTGCGAACTTCTTGTCCATGTCAGTTGCATCAACCATCAATAGTTCACCTTTTGTTGAATTTGAAGAATCTGTTGAATTTTTAGATTCACCAAAGTTGAAGCCAGAGTGAGAAAGTTCATCAAACAACTTAGATGCAATGTTGCCCCCATGGATTGCAGTTTTGAGTGTCATTTGAGACTTGCTCTTTCTTGGCATCTCCAAAGAGGTGAAATATTCAGATTCATTCAAGGCACTTGTCTTGAACTCACGTCGAGTGATTGGATCAACATTACTAAAATCAACAAATGTGACAACAGTAGAGTCCTTGCATGAAACATCATTGATCTTGTTGAAGGCCATTGCAAAGTTGAACTTGTTATTTTTTTATTTGTAGGAGGAAGAGATGAAGAGCAGAATCGGTCCCACTGAGCGTGCCAAATTTGTTCGCAACAAATTTCTTTAAGCGCTAAAAATTGACTGCAGGCAAAATAAATAAAAGAAAATATGTGATTTTTATTAATGAATCGTTGTGAGTACAATTATGTTGTTCTCTTGATTCTTCTCTCATAAGCTTCTCCGTGATTCGAGGGCCTTCAATAGCGTATTTCTCGAATGTACAATGATGTAGACCTCCTTGAAATGTATTTGATCTCCAGGAACGTCGGGAAGCACTTCGTCGTTGCAAGTCGATCTTCGGGAAGAACTTCGTTGACCACCTCTTTGAAGAGCTATGTAGCTGGTGTTGTAGCTTTCTCCAATTGCAGAATGCTTGTTGAAAAGTTTTTCTTCCCCCCTTAGAATGTCATGTACATCCCTTATTTATAGTTGTAGGGAGTGGACAAGGTTGCTTGTGATTGGCCAAAAGATGTCATTTTGACACTTGGCGGATTGTGATTGGTCGTGCATTTGACTGGGACTATCACCTCATTTGGACACGTGGTGTCACCTCGTTGATCTTGGATACCTAGTCACTGTGACACATGGCATGGGTTTGAGCTTTGATGTGAGGCCAAAAATATATATTTTTAATCATTATTTGTCTCACATTTATTATTTATATCTGTCCATTTTTAGCATTAATTTTATGGATTGTGCTAAATATTGTATTTTATTTGTAGGATTAAATTGATGTAAAGTTAAAAAAGTTTGAAGGTAAAACGAATTAAATATGAAAGGTTGAAGAAGTAAATCAAACAGACAACTTAATGGATTAAATTCAATATAATAATATATAAAATATATAAGAAGTGCATGCAATTACAAAGTACAAAGGAATTCAAGGCTGCCACATGGCAGAATCTGAAGGCAGTGGCCAATTGAGAGGCGGTGGAAGTTGAGGCGGGTTTATGCACGGGAGGAATTCCAATTCCTTTTTGTTTCGGTTTTTGGGCTCCTAATTTGATTTGGACTCAATTAATTTTTAGGGTTTTCTATATCTATAAATAGTCCATAGAAATAATTATTGGAGGACACCCAAATGGTTGGTCGGTTGGCCAGGATTGGTCAAGTGTGCTGGACCGCCCCCGGCATCTGCAACGTCCTCCTTTGATATTCTAATCTGGGAGAACTAAAAGTGATCAGACAACCAAAAATCAGACAATGACAGAGCGGCAGAGACAGTAGAAGTCTGACCTTCCCATCTTCCACGTTCCAGCGTGCATTATGCCAACAGGTCACCAGCGAGTTGCCTAAACCCTCCCTTGTTGTCTTGCTTGCTTTCGGATAAGGAGTGCGTTTCGCCACTCCTTGTCACGGCTCAAAGGGGTTTTGAAGGTTGCTTGCAATGGTTTAGAACCTGGAGATAGTAAGCACGACTTTCTACGCAACGATTTCTTCTTCTCTTATGATTTCTCAAGTTACAGGGGGGAGAAGTAAGAAGACTTACTGAAAGAGGGAGCAAAGTTAGTTAGTACCCCCTTGGTTGTGCCATTTCCTTTTTAAAGCTGCTCATTCTTCAACCCCAGGATGTGATGACCTATTCTATCTTAACTTTAGCTACTCAGAAACCTAAACGATGGATGTTTTTCCCCCGTCTTTGCCAACTGATCTGAGTTTGAATTGGGGAACGAACTTGGGGAAAGATAGAGAGCTCTCTAGGCTCTGACTTGGTCTTCGTATCCTAAGTCTCAGCCCCTTCCCGGCTTAGCACCTTATTCTGCTCTCCTTAGCCTCCGGCTTGGGCGTGGTGAAGCAAAGGGTCAGTGAGATCGACCCCGATCAGTGCAGTTAGATAGTTAGAGTTAGTAGTTTCTTCAACAATTCTAAAAAGAGGAGTTGCTCTTAGAGTTAGGGAGCGAGTGGATGTTAGCGGGGAATAACAACAACTAGCAGTACGATGAAATCTGATAAAAAGGCGGAGTAGGTAGTCTTCAGGAGTCTAGAAGCCCAATTTTTGGCTTTTTTAGATTTCATTCTTTAATATAACATCATAATCATTGAAAGAGTATCTTCTTTTTCGCCACATCGCATCAAGGTGACAGGATTCGAACCTATGGCTGAATATAGAGTAAGGAGGAGGCACTTTTGAAGAGAAAGTCATCAATACTTTTTAGGGTTCTTTTCTTCTTCTTGTTTTCTTAGACATTAGTAGCTAAAGCTCTTGTTTTGAGGTTGTAGCTACGGATTCAATGTTGATTATTTAAGGGTTTAGAATTAATTATTGATTGTCATTATAACTTACTTCTATATTCTTGTTTTAGTATTTTGTGATTGATCACCATGAGATAAATATATTGTCTAATCTTAAAATCGGGAGATGAGAGGTTAGATAGACCAGAGAATATAGAGAGCTCGGTCCACCAATTAAATTGTGGTGATTAGTGTTTAAGAGTGACACCCAGATGAACACCTTGCTTGGTTACGAAATAGGATGAAATATAAATGCTCGCCAGTTAGTTTATTTATCCCCGCTCAACGATGTAGTTAGATAGCTAACTGGGGTAGGTGACGAGAGGCGTATAACCCGGATCATATCATCAACCCTATAAACCATTAGCTTGACAACTAAAATTAGTTCTAAGCCAAAAATATGATACATGAAATCCAATACATGCTGCAGCCCTGGGATTTTCCAACTATTGTAAGTAATTTTATTATTTTGTTCTTGCATTCTTCTCTTTTGGCTCTCTTAAATAAATAATTAGATCAGTATAATTTAGTAAAAATAGTTAATTGACAAGTCCTTTGGGCTCGATAATCTTGTTCTTTTAAGAGCCACTATATTACTTGCACGACCGCGTACACTTGCGTGTGCAATTGGGAGTAACAAGTTTTTGGCGCCGCTGCCGGGGACTTAGAAATTAACTATTCTTCTAGGTTATACTTTTTCTTTTTATTTATTTATTTGTTTATTTATTTTTATACATATTTGTTTTCCTACTAATTAATACTTTTGTTGGGATGAACATGAATGAGGATTATTCACAAGTGGGAAGACCTTGTCTTTATTGCAAAGGAGCCCACTTTTGGCAACAATGTAATTATATTCCCGAGGGAGAATTGTGTGCACCATCTCTATCTTGTGAATTTTGTAGGGGGTTGTGGGTCGGTTGCACCGTGTGTTGCTACCCTACTCCAAAACCCTCTCATGAAGATGCTAATAATCTTTGTTCCTTTGATAGTATGGAATATTGCAGGAAATTAATAGAGGAATATGAAGAGCGCCGTAGGAGAATCATATATGTGATGTCACACCTTATAGATAGAAAAATGGAGCACTTTCAAAATGTTAATATGTTTTTCTTGCATACTCAGAACTTAAGCAATGAATTGAATGTAAAAGTTGATGTGTTTGACGCTCAACAATCCAATTATGAGTTTTGTGATACTGAAAAGGCTCTCAGAAGTCAAATTGAGGATCTAAAACGAGAGGAGATGCAATGCAATCAGACTTTTCATGAAGATGCCACATTTGGGAAAGAGTATAAAACTGAGCATGTTGCAATTGGTGTAAATTTGGAAGAGGGACGTATTGGACCCCATTCAAATCACTTTTCAACATTATGTTTAGATGTTGATGTATCATTTGAGTCATCTGAACTAATGGAGAACTGTATAGATGGGGAACAAGGCCCCTACATCCTAAGGTTTTCTAGTCCACGTAGACAAACGAATATTCCTTACGTAAGGGCCAAGAAGTACAAGATGTGATATATACTACTTGGTTCTTTTATCTTTATACCACCCCTTGAGAGGAGCAGAAAAATAGATGCAAAGTTAGGGGTACAATTCATAAGTTCAAAGTGGAAAGAAAAGTGGTGAACTTACTTGTGTCATGCCGCGACGTTAAATTAGGCGTTAATAGAAAGGCAACCCAATTTATAATGTAACTTCTTATTTTATTTTTTATTTTTTATTATTATTATTATTTTATTTTTGTGTTGTTTTTACAGGTTTTGGAAAAGTTTGAGTATCCAGAATTTGGAGCTAAGGAGCACGCTTGAGCTTAAGTGTGGGGTGACGACCCTTGATGAAAATAAAGAGAACATGCTACTAGCTACGCTTAAAAGCCTCAAGAAGTTTTTCTAACCCTTGTTTTTAAATTTTATTTGATGCTTTGGGGACATAGCATCTTTTTAAGTGTGGGGTGGAGGAATAAATTCCTAGTTTTTATTGTTTTATTGAGTCTTTTATATTTTTAGGATGGGTTCCTTGGCTTTTGTTTTCGGTTGTTTTCCTGAGGATAGTCCCTTTGAACTAAGTGTCTTTTATTTTTTTAGGAATAATTTTTTATTTTTTATTTTTTTGAGAGAAAAGAAAAGATCCTTTTGAGTGGTGTGATACTTGTTATTTAGGTCTAATTTTTTAGTAGTACTTTCTTGTGAATGCTTGATAAAAAAAAAATGCAGACTCTTTGACACCTAAGCTCATGGTTGTGACTTTGTATATAGCTTATTTTATGTTGTAGTTTGTTATGATCATGTCTCTCTTAGAAGTGGAATTGATCCATCTTGATTGATACTTGTGTCATGTGTGGTGAGAATGTGTTTATTCCATGTTTTGCATCTTAGTCTAGAACTTGCCCTGCATGTTATTGAAGAGAAATAAAAAGTGTTGCTTTGTATAGGAGATGATAATAGGTTTTCTTTGATTTGTCTGGTAAATTTTAGCCTTTTCAGATATTATGTATCATTAGTTAGCCCTTCTGAGCCTGTAGTCTTTTGTTGGTAGCCTTATTTTGCCCTTGACTATTTTGTTGAATCCCTAGTTTTTGCAATTTGCTTTCTTGAGCATTATAGCATAGACTTATTCTAATTGTTAAATCTGAAGAAAAGGAATGGTTGAGTGAGAAGGTAATCAATGATAGCTACAAAGTGCTTAAAAAGCCCTCTTTGAAAGAATGTGATGTAAAAAAAAAAGATGAACAAAAGAAGTTACCTTGACAATGGCCCTGGTCCTTCCAAGGACATCGTTACCTTAATGCATGTAAAATACGTAAGTTGAGGGTGACTATTATGAAGGAAACCTTAAAAAAAATAAAAAATGATTGAAACATTCTTGAGATGATGAGAATTACTTGTGAAATAATTGTTGAATAGAGGACTGAAAAAAGAAGAAGAAAATAATGGGTGATGAAGTCGTAAATTGCAAAGTGCTTAAGGAAGTGTAAGTCACTATTATATAGTTTTCCTACCCATCCCCTAGCCTACATTACAACCCGTTAAAGTCCTATTTGACTATATTCGAGCATGCTTAATTAGTGGAGATGTACATAATGGGTAATCATATGGTTCTTTGTGCATACATGTGAATTTTCTTTGTGAGTGTGAGAGTTGTTTTTGATATGAAGTCCTTAAATTATATTCAATCTTTTGAATTGAGTGTGTGGACTATTTCCTCTTGTGAGGGCACTTGTTTCATGATGGATAGGTGATTTTATTAACTTTCTTTGATGAGAGTAGGGGAGCAAGCTTAAATTTTGTCACGCCCCGAGCTACCCTCGAGACGCGGACACGGGACCTAAGACCATAAGTGATCACAAGCTAACCCTGCTAGCATGATCATGAGCATACTAAAGATAAATTGAATAATAAACTGATGTGGAAGCTAAATCATAAGATATACTGAAAATCATAGGGAATACCTATATACTATAACTGAGATATATGAAAACTGATGGGTTTAATACAAAGAAGATATTAACTCAATTGTAAGTTGAATCTATCTATGTCTGAAATAAGCCTCTAAACTGACTAGAAATGCTGGGACAGGCCCCAGCTAAGTCTAGCAAAACTGAAACTAAAGGACTAAAAATACTGAAAAGAAACTCATGACTATTGTCCTTGGAGAATGAGGACTTACCACTGATTCTGCTGAACTGAAGATCGGGAACCGATCTAAGCATGATTTGGATGCTGAGAGCCTGAACCTACATCACGAGAAGATGTAGCACACGTATGCGTCAGTAATTGAAAGGTACTGAGCATGCCTAATAGAATAAAGCTGAAATAACATATAATTGAACAAAGCATACTGAGCAATGATATAAGATGAACTGAATATAAACGCACTGAAAAATACTGAATACAGAGCTAAATGCTGCAATGACCAAATTTATAACATGCTGAGATTGAATACTGATTGTACTGAAATATGGTCAATGCAATAGAGTCTGACTGAACTGTGGGAGCTGCTAATAACCGACATAAAACCACATGAGCTAAATGTGGAGTCCGATGTATACGCCCCATCGAGAGGACCCAATATACCATGTCAAAGGTATAGAGGCATACTGGTGTGATAACTAAACTTATGCCCACAGAGGGGACTTACAATCTACTTGGCTAGTAGATCTGGGACTATTTGGTTACGATGAACCCTAGTCCAACTCAGTATTATGCTACTCCCAATAGATTAAGTGATTAACACATTAAGACTGAATTTATGTAACACTGGATAGCTCAAATCTGAACATGCAAAAATGAGAATGCAACAATTAATCTGATAATGATGCATTCATAAATTGAGGCATGTATAACTGAATACTGAAATATCTGACCTAGCATATTTAATTCAAGAACTAAAGAAATACATAGCTAGGGTTCTGAAATTCATGCGAGAAACGATGTAATAACAAGATAAGCTGATTTGGAACATTAAATAACTAATTCATGATGATCTGTTGTAATTCTAGAAACCCTATGTCTATTCATAATAAGGGAATCAAGAAACTGACTGAATTCTAGGGACCCAATGGGCAAATGGAACCCACTAGTGAAATCCCACATACCTGGTGACGAATTTCATGGAGAAATCCTTTGATTTCTGGGCTGGAACTGAAGAAAACTTGTTGCGTTCTTGGAGTTAGGGTTGGTCGCCTCTTTCTCTTCTTACGCTTCTAATTTTCTAAGTTCTGATTAATGATTTGACTTAGATAAGTTCTAGTTATGTTTCTAGGCTTAAACTGACTAAAACTTCATAATTTAGGGTCTAAACAACGTATCTTAGGGGTTAAATGAAATAGGAAAAGACCAAAAGACCCCCGACTTAACTGCTGTCGGAGTGATCAATGGACGGGACCTACGGGCCGTAGATCAATCTACGGTCCGTAGATCAATCTACGATCTATAGATTGGAGTCGTTGGTCAAGTCTGCCCAACAGGGCTTCACTAAAACAAGCATAACGTTTTACTCGGAGGTCGGAATTTAGCAAACTCGGTGGAGTTGGAAAGAGGATTTAATTATATATCTTACCATAGGTCATAGGACACACAATTCCTTTTTTTCTAAGACTTATGACCATTTGAAGTTGACTCAATCAACAATTTTCATCTAACTGGCTGCTGACCCTCACTTACGGTCAGACCTACGGACCGTAGATCGAACGACAGTCCATACTGGTCGGCCGTCGTTTGCATCAGAGGCTGGATAAAGGGGGCCTCGGTCCACAGACACAAACCACGGACCATGGTTTGATCTACGGACCGTGGGTCGAGACTTGGCCGATTTTCTGAGCTGGCTTGGGAGGGGTTACAGTGGTGAACCACGGACCACCAGCACGGGCTGTGGTCTGACCTACGGTCCGTGGATGGCAACCGTGGGTTGCACCTGCAACTTCTTAGAATCTGTATTTTTGATCTGTTTCAGATACGGGGTGTTACAAATTTGATGAGTTCAAAGTCTTTCCTTGAGGTAGGAGGTTAGAGGTTTGTTGTTTATTTGGATGTCTTGCATAATGATTGAGAAGAGTACTTGGTGTTTTGAAATTGGTATATGGACTAATTGTTTGTATTAACCTAAGTGATGACATTCGTAGTATGATTTTTGAGATGAACTTTAATTTTTACTCGAGGAAGAACAAAAGTTTAAGTGTGGGGTGTTGATGTGAGGCCAAAAATATATATTTTTAATCATTATTTGCCTCACATTTATTATTTATATCTGTCCTTTTTTAGCATTAACTTTATGGATTGTGCTAAATAGTGTATTTTATTTGTAGGATTAAATTGGTGTAAAGTTAAAAAAAGTCAAGGCTGCCACGTGGCAGAATCTGAAGGCAGTGGTCAATTGAGAGGCGGTGTAAGTTGAGGCGGTTTTACGCACGGGAGGAATTCCAATTCCTTTGGTTTTGGTTTTGGGCTCCTAATTTGATTTGGACTCAATTATTTTTTAGGGTTTTCTATATCTATAAATAGTCCATAAAAAAATTATTGGAGGACACCCAAAACAAATATAGAGTAAGGAGGAGGCACTTTTGAAGAGAAAGTCGTCAATACTTTTTAGGGTTCTTTTCTTCTTCTTGTTTTCTTAGACATTAGTAGCTAAAGCTCTTGTTCTGGGGCTATAGCTACGGATTCAATGTTGATTATTTAAGGTTTTTGAATTAATTATTGGTTGTCATTATAAGTTACTTCTATATTCTTGTTTTAGTATTTTGTGTTTGATCACCATGAGATAAATATATTGTCTAATCTTAAAATCGAGAGAGGAGAGGTTAGATAGACCAAAGAATATAGAGAGCTCGGTCCACCCATAAAATTGAGGTGATTAGTGTTCAGGAGTGACGCCCAGACGAACACCTTGCTTGGTTACGAAATAGAATGAAATATAAATGCTCGCCAGTTAGTCTATTTATCCACGCTCAACGATGTAGTTAGATAACTAATTGGGGTAGGCGACGAGAGGCGTATAACCCGGATCATATCATCAACCCTATAAACCAGTAGCTTGACAACTAAAATTAGTTCTAAGCCAAAAATATGATATATGAAATCCAATACATGTTGCAACCTTGGGATTTTTCAATTATTGTAAGTAATTTTATTATTTTGTTCTTCCATTCTTCTCTTTTGGCTCTCTTAAATAAATAATTAGATCAGTATAGTTTAGTAAAAATAGTTAATTGACAAGTCCTTTGGGCTCGATAATCTGGTTCTTTTAAGAGCCACTATATTACTTGTGCGACCGTGTAGGCTTGCGTGTGCAATTGGGAGCAACAAGCTTCAAGGTGAAATGGACCTGTGACTGAAATTTAATAAAAATGGACTTATTTATTTGTAAAGCCCAAGTTAATCATTCAACCCAAATAAACATGGATTTAATCCAAATTTTGTATGAAATAAATTCAATAAAATTTGTGTATCTACAGATACCCTAAACACTCCATAAATATTGAAGAAGAACGATCAAGAATTTTTTTCAAGAAATTCTTAAATTCATTTCTTGAAAATCCTATGGTCAAGATTTAAGATTTCTATCAACTCATGAATATTTGAGTTGGAAAACTTAATATTGTTGAGAAAAGACTTACCTTCATGAAGTAGGATGAGAGGAGGATAGAAAACATGTTCTATGTCTTGAAAGAATGGCCAAAGAATTTTAAATAAATGGATTAAAATCAACATAAAAGAGTTCACATTGATGTCATGTGCTGAACGAAGTACCTTTGCACTTGGCATTGTGCGAAATGCATAATTCCAAATGTGAAATGCATATGCTTCCAGGAGCTGCCAAATTGTTTTGATCCATGTGCCCATCGCAGTTGGCATTGTGCGAAACACACAATTTGATGGGTGAATCGTACATGCTTCCGGTAAGTTATTCAGCTCGCGACCTTTTGGTCAAATGATCATAAATTTCTACTCTGAGATCGGATTGATGAGCGATCAGGTGGCGTCGGAAAGAAGACTCAAATATCTTTAATGTGATAGGTTAAGGGTCACATAACTCTTCATATTATAATAGATATGGTTGTTTGAAATCGACCAGAGTAAAATCTTGTATTGAAAGTCAATCGATAAGGAAGCTTTCAACTCAACTTTGTGCTAGAGGATTCATATTTCCTTAATTCATCTTCAAAGCTCTTCCCACTCTAAAGAATTTACCTTATAACCAATGCACCATTAGAAATCATCTGGTTCGAACCTATAAGCATACGAAGAACTGATCGAGTCTTGGCTTCAAATTTTTTGTGGTGTTACACTATTGCTATATATGTCATTAAGACAATGTTTTTGTTAGGACCAAAAATAATTAGGTGTCATGTGGAAGCTAGCAAAGCAAACCTCGAAAGATCATGAGTAAGAAACAAACGAGAAATATACCAAAAGACACAAAGATTTAACGTGGTTCGGTCAATCGCCCTACATCCACAAAGGAGATGAGCAATGCACTATAAATATGAAAGTACAAAATATAGAGAGAAATAACCTCAACCAATTCACTCGAAATACAAAGAGGTTCACAAATTCTTCCCCATAACCAAAACTCTCAAAACCCTAGGACTACATTGTGAATGTTGATTAAGTTAGAAGGAACAAACCTCTATTTATAGAGTCCTGAACCTTTTCCTTCAAGAAAAGGACTAGCCACTCTAAAACCTTTTCCTAAAAGGAAAACCTATTTATGGTAAGAAATTCAGGGCAAATAAAACCCAACAGTTTTAAGGGTTACAAACTATGCTAAGGTTCACTAACTAGATTTAGGATTGCAACCCTATTGCTAATAGTACATGCTCATCTTTTAAAAGCTTCCGCATAGTTGTTATAGCCTTCAATATAGTAATAAGTGATCAGACCAAGGATTTGCTTAGGACCAGCAAGGGTCTTGAGTGTCGGCCACATCCAGGGTATACATAGGCTCGGAGAGTGACAAGCCTAATATACTCCTCTACTTGCGATTTAGAGTTGACATACCACTCTTTATAAAACTGACTTGCATATACCGTTACCAATATAAATGTTTCTCACAAATACACTTTTCATCTAGCGAAAGTGAAAAAATATTTTAATATATATTTTTAAAAATAATCTATGTAGGGTATATATTACCCTTTTCACAAGTTCAAGGGTATATTTGATCCTTCTCACATATTTTTATTTTTTTTTTACTCCTTTGATTGAATGACTAATTTGAATTTTAAATATTTCCTTTATAGATCTATTTGCTTATCATTATTTGAGTTTCTTATTCTTAGTTAATTTTTTTCTTTCATTCTTTAGTGTATGAGAAATAAAAAGAAAGAAGTATGAATGAAAAGAGAAAAAAGTAAGAAAAAAATTTAAAACTATATTTTTAGCAGCTACATTGTAATATTTTTGTATCTATCAAAAAGAGTTAAGCATCTATGATAAATTTTACAAGAAAATGAATGAAAAAATAAATTTGACCATGAAAATAATAAATTTAAATTAGTCGTTGAATCAAAGAAGTCAAAACAATTCACATGTGTGAAGGATCAAATATACCCCTACATGAATTCTTTTAAATAAAATAAATTAAAAATTAATTTATTAACTTTCGTTAGACCAATAAGGTACTTTGGCAGGGCCGGCTCTTGCCTTTGTAAAATAAGGCTTATGTGGGGGGCCCAAAGTATTATCAAGAATAAATTATGTGTTAAATTTTTATAGAAAAAATTGATTAATTAGGATAAAAAATATATTATTTTACCCATTTTAACATCTTTTATACTTTGTTAAAAATAAGAATTAATAGTGAAAAGTGTTGAACAAAGTGAATTACAAATTTTTTTTTATTTCTTTTTAAATTTTAGTTTCAAACATTACAACAAGCATATTAAAATGGTGTATACCAAGTCATCAACTTCTTGAATCAAATTCTATGGTTCTAACTCTTATCTTTATTTAAAATATTTGTCAACTTATTACTTATAAAATTATGTTAACAATTCATATTGCCTCATTGAAGAAATGTTTTTCAATGTTGAGTTGATAAAATCTTACCTAAAATCAATAACTGAAAAAACAAATTAAATACTAATAATTTTCATCTAAATAGTGTAAGAAAAATAAATTTTGAATAAATATGTATACGAAGTTTGTTTATATTTTAAGCCTCAATTACGTTGAGCCGCCCCTGTACTTTGGTTTATTTGTGTAAAAGTTGAGATGCATATATATGAATAACATTTATAACCACTAAACCATAAAATGGAGAGGTATGTCCCTTTTCTCATCCTATATTGTAGATTTCCAAGTCAATTTGCTAGCTTTCTCTTAATATGTTTTATTCCAATAAGTTGGGTAGGCCAAGATGTCTTTTCGGGTAGGCCAAGTGGTCTGAATATGTTCCATTCCAATTACTCAATATTATTAAAAAAAAGTAAAACAATAACCTCCATATATTCAGAGTAGCTGAACAGTACTGAACATTGAAGATAAAGTTTATCTTTTTGAGATCTCAAAATCTTACTAATTTTCCTGCAATGAAAGCTTTGAGAGTTGAGGAAGCCTCAAATGCCAAGTTCCGTTGTATGTACGATGTGTTCATAAGTTTTAGAGGTGAGGATACTCGTAAGTCTTTCACTGATCAGCTTTACAAAGCTTTGGTGGATGAGGGTTATCGAACATTCAGAGATGATAATGAAATTGAAAGAGGGGAAGATATTAAATCTGAACTGGATAAAGCAATTCATAGCTCAAAGAGTTCAATCATCATCTTATCAAAAAATTATGCAACATCTAGTTGGTGCCTTGATGAGCTTGTCATGATTCTTGAAAACAAGAGGAAAAGAGGACATGCTATATTGCCAGTTTTCTACTATGTGGATCCGCTCGATGTTGGAAAGCAAATGGGGAGCTTTGCTACTGCATTTGCTAAGCATGAACAACGAATAATGGAACAATCTGATGAAGGTAAAGAGGAGTGGATCGAGAAGATCAAGCGGTGGAGGGCAGCACTCAGGGAAGTGGCTGATCAACGTGGGAGTGGCATGGTTCTACAGAATTCAGATCAACAGTAATTTCTTTCTCTTTTCTATTTTTCTCATCTATCTTATCCATGTTGGTGCCAAATAAAGGGTGTGTTTGGTACGAAAGAAAATGTTTTTTTGGAAAACAAGTGCATTTCTAACTTATTTTCTCATGTTTGGTTAACAAGTAAATTTTTTTTTTTAATTTTTGGTTGGTGAATGAAAAATATTTTTCATAAAATATCTTTATTTTTACTTGAGATTAAAAAATACTCTTTAGGAAAATAATTTCTGACCTGAAATCAATCCCGATAATTGATCTAGGACCCGACCCCGACACTGAAACTAGGACAAGATCCCGATGACCATTTCAAAATCCGACCCTTGAGATTTGACCTAGGAAAAAAAATTCAAAAACAATTTTTAAAAAAATTATAATTGATACGGTCGCGCGGGAGGGGGGGGGGGGGGGGGGGGGGGGGG
>NC_064293.1:10559680-10563860 GCF_019186545.1 Solanum stenotomum
GGGGGGCTGGTTTGGTAGTAGAGATAAAAATATAGTTGAAATTTAAAAATAAAAAAAAATAAAAAAAACAATTTTTTTTGAATGGGGAGAGTCGGTTACGGGGTATGGGTAGGGAAAGAAAAAAAAATCAAAGGAGGAAGTAAAATTTTGGAAAATGTTTTCCTTAATTTTGGAAGTAGAGATAAAAATATATTTGAAATTTAAAAATAAAAAAAATTTAAAAAAAATAATTTTTTTGAATGGGGAGAGTCGGGTACGGGGTATGGGTAGGGAAAGAAAAAAAAATCAAAGGATGAAGTAAAATTTTGGAAAATGTTTTCCTTAATTTTGGAAGAGAAGTCATTTTCCTTAAATTTGAGGAAAATAAGTTAATTTGGAAAATATTTTCCAAACATTTAAAGCCAACCAAACATAGAAAAATTAGAAAACATACCAAACACACCCAAAAAGTATGGATTCTGGACGAAACAAATAAAAAGTAGGAAGCTTACAGGGAGTGAGACTTGGACTTTTGCCTTTTGTAATTCACACAATATGGAGAATGACTTGTGTCTTTCTATTCATCAAGACAAGATATTACACAAATATATATGTTTCTATGAAAGGAAACTAATCAAAGTAAATCAACTAAGAATCTGCTCCTGTAATTTAGCTCTATATGAAAGATATAATATTTGCACCTATTATATTATGTAACACTCCCTCTCAAACTGGGCATGATCATTATCACAAAGATAATTAACCAGAGCTCCATTTAACGCATTTGTGAACAAATCAACTAGTTGCTCTCTTGTCTTTACATAGCCGGTGGAAATTAAGTTATCTTGGATCTTCTCAGAAATAAAGTGACAGTCTACCTTGATATGCTTTGTTCTTTCGTGATACACGGGGTTTGAGGCAATATGAAGAACAACTTGATTATCACACTAGAGTTTAGCTAGTGTAGAATGTCTCATTCCAGTTTCTGTCAATATGTGATGTATCCACATGATTTCACATGTGGATTGCGTCATACCTCTATACTCAGATTTTGCATTGAATCGGGATACAATGCCTTATTTCTTACTTCTACATGACACCAAATTACCACCAACAAAGACACAATAACCAGTAGTAAATCATATATTGGTTTTACATCCAGCCCAATCAGCATCAACAAAGCACTCAATGTGATTATGTATGTGGTTACCATATAAAATACCAAGTCACGGGGATCTTTTCAAGTAGCATAAGATTTGTTCCAAGGCATCCCAATGTTTGATTGTAGGTGCAGATATGAACCGTTTAACAATGCTCACTTGAAAAGCAATATTTGAACAAGTTACAGTGGGAAATAGTTTAATTTTCCTACTAACCTCATATATCTCTCTAGATCATCAAAGGAGTTGTCATCATCTCGGGTCAGATGCACATTAGGGACCATTGGAGTACTACAAAGTTTGGCTGCTGATTTTTCAGTTTCCGTGAGTAGGTCAAGATATACTTTCTCTAAGACAGAAAGATTCCATTCTTCCTTCTCGTTACTTGTACTCCCAAAAAATATTTTAGTTGTCTTAAGTCTCTTGTGTGGAATTTAGTATGCAAGAATGACTTGAGTGAAGAGATCCTCGAATAATCAATTCCTCTAATGACAATGTCATCAACATATACTATAAGACAAATAATGTCAATTGTTGATTGTTTATAAAAGACTGAGTGATCACACATGCTTTTTTTCTGCCCAAATTCCTGAACTACTTCACTAAATTTTCCAAACCAAGCACAGGGCTTTGCTTTAGACCATACAAAGATTTCTTTAGGTGACAAACTTTTCCATACTGCCCCTGAGAAACAAATCCAAGTGGTTACTCCATACATATTTTTTCTTGGAGATCACCATAAAGAAATGCATTCCTGATATCTAGTAGGTGAAATGGCCAATTCTTAGACGCATCTAAGGAAATAAATAAGCGAACAAAAGTGAGTTTAGCCACTGGAGAAATTGTGTCTGAATAATCCACCTCATAAGTCTGAGCATACCCTATAGTCACTAATCGAACCTTAAGTCTATCTACAGAGCCATCTGGATTAACTTTGACCTCAAAGACCCATTTGCATCCCACTGTCTTCTTTCCTTTTGGTAAATCCACCAAGTTCCAAGTGTGATTCTATTCTAGTGCATGTATCTTCTCAAGCATTGCATCAAACCATCTAGTGTGACTCAAGACTTCCTTAACTATCTTAGGAACAACGGCCAAGTCTAGAGAAACAATCAAATATCTAGATGTAGAGGATAAATGACCATAGGAAACAAACAATGATTCAAAAATAACGAAATATAATAATTAAGGTCTCTAGTAAATTTGCTATCAGAAATCAAATTGAAGGCCAACTTTGGTAGACTTAATACATATGACAAGGTAATATTGGAGGTTAGTTTAACAGTCCCATATCCAACATTTTACAAGTCTATCCACCAGCTACGTAACCAGAGAGGGTGCTTTATGTGACCGAAAGCTAGTAAAAATGTTAGGATTATTGATCATGTGATTTGAGGCACCTGAATCAATCACTCATTTATTTGAAGAGGTGATAAGACATGTTTTATATGATTCAAAGGCATTAACTGTAGTGGATTCCTTCAATAATTTTTTATATCGAGAAAATTCAACAAACTCTATTACGAAAATCAAAATCATTTTATTAGACCTTTGAGTTCCCTGATTACAATTAGTCATATTCCCAACAAAACACTCATGGTATCAAAATGAACCGATAGAGAAACAAACAAGTCCCAAACAAACTATAATTTTAAAAAAAAAAAAAACAGACAATACAATTATCAAAATAAAATGACTAACCAAATCTGACCGAAAGTCCCCAGACCACTATGGCCGGAAAATAAAAAATGAAGGGGATGTTGACCGAAAAAGACATCAATGGCAGAGAAGCCAATATATTTTTTTGGAAAGCAACCCAAAAATTGAAGGATGGATAGGTCGTTTCTTTGATACTCTGTTTGAAAGTTTCGAGTTTCGACAAAATAACCTTATCAAATCAGCTCCAGAATGACTCAAATTTCAGATTTGAGTTCACAAACAGATCTCCAACAAAAAATCTTAGCACGCTCTTGAATTTCTAAAATTTCGAAGCACCAGCTTAAGTCAAGAATGACAGACAATCGAGCTTCAGATTTCAGAATTTCAATTAGGACCTAGGTGCCATAAAATGGATTCAATACACTTAGAAAATTAATTTCTCAATCATAGAAATGGTGTGCAGATTCAAAGGTGAAACAGAAAGATAGGGCTCTCAACTACTTCCCCGAAGCCACAATAGCTTCCGGCGAAGTCACAGTGACTTCTGGTGAAGCCACAATCCCAACTCAGACATTTGCTATGATACCATGTAATTCACACGATATGGAGAATGACTTGTGTCTTTCTATTCGTCAAGACAAGATATTTATACAAATACATATATTTCTACGAAAGGAGATAATCAAAGTAAATCAAAAAAATCAAGTAAGAATATCCTCCTATAATTAAGTTAGCTATATATGGAAGGTATAGTATTTATACCTATTATATTCTGTAAAACTTTTAAACAAAATTATGATCTCTTGTTAATCTGTAGATGGTTGTCAATTGAACTTTCATTTTTAGGCCTTGTCGTGCCTAACATCAAATAATAATCTATATAATACACAATGCTCGCTTGAACAAGAACGGAAGGGACAAAAACTTAGATTAAAAAAAAAATTTAAGTTTGTTTTTAAAAATATTTTCAATTTCAAATTTTTATTTTCACCCACTCTCTACCCTCGACCACTCCCCCGCCAGCCCCCCTACCAGCCCCCCTCATAAAATAAAAATAAAAATTTAAAGTTTGTTTTTAAAAAATACTTTCAATTTTAAAATTTTCTTTTTCACCCCCACCCCGCCCACTACCCTGACCACTCCCACCCCCCAAAAAATAAATTAAAGTTTGTTTTTGAAAGATACTTTTAATTTCAAAATTTTATTTTTCACCCCCAGCCCCACTACCACCCCCTCCAAAAAAAATAATAATTTAAGTTTGTTTTTAAAAAATATTTCCAATTTTCAATTTTTATTTTTCCACCCCACCCCTACTCGTGATCCCCCTCCAAAAAAAAATTAAGTTTGTTTTTTAAAAATATTTTCAATTTCAATTTTTTTAC
>NC_064293.1:10564192-10604702 GCF_019186545.1 Solanum stenotomum
CAACTCCCCACATACAACAACCACAACAACATTACCCCAGGTTGGATTCGGGGAGGGTAGAGTGTACGCAAAGCTCATCTCTACCTCGTGGAGGTAGAGAGCCTTTTTCCGGAGGACCTAGGCTCGAGTACAACAAATAAAAGTATGTATGAAAAGGAAAAATAATAGTGAAGGAAACATAGCAACTAATTAAAGGAAACAGTTACATCAACGAAATAGTCCAATAACCGAAAACATTACTAACTTCAGTGAAAACAGATATAGTAAACCAAAGCTTGAGTAAATACTCATTGGTAGAGTAGCCAAATCAATACACATATCTTTGTGTATGTTTCAGAAGAAAGTATAAAAATTCATAATTATCAGGCATAGTTACTCTATTTATCAAACCTACCACATATATATGACTTTTAACTTGATATTATCCAGCTAACCAAGATTTATGTTTTTGTTTGTTCCACTTTGATCTTCATTGTAGGACTGATCAGTTGAGATTATAGAGAAACTTGTGAAAGTTACTGAGAATAAAGTAAACCGTTCAATCCTCAGTGTTGCTCCTTACCTAATTGGTATGAATTTTTGGGTTAACGATATTTGCTTGTGGTTGCAACATAAAGCAGACGATGTTGGTATTTGGGGCATTTGTGGTATGGGTGGTATAGGGAAGACAACAATCGCCAAATATATATGCATTTAACTCTAACTTTGAAAGAAGCAGCTTCCTCTACAATGTTAGAGATTTTTCCGAGTCTACCAATGGACTAGTTTATCTGCAGAAACAATTTATGTCTGATATTCTTGATGGGAGGAAGATTGACATTCAGAGTGTTGAAGATGGAATCAATCAGATCAAAAGTGATGTTTATAGTAAGTGGGTTCTCGTTGTGCTGGATGATGTTGATGAAGTGGACTGCTATCATAGGAATGCGAGATTGCTTTTATTCAGGTAGTAAAATTATAGTGATCACAACTCGGCACATAGAGTTACTAAGGGCTTGTAAAATTGAATTGATTGATCATGTTCAGAAACTGAACATACGCGAATCAGTTGAACTATTTAGTTGGTATGCATTCGGACAAGACCATCCAGTTGAGAATTACACCAAGTTCTTGACAAGGATTATAGAATACTGTATTGGATGCATGTCCTCTAGCTTTACAAGTTTTGGGTTCTTCTCTCTCTGGTAAAAGCTTAGATGTATGGGAAAGTACACTGAAGAAACTAGAGGTAATTCCTAATAGTCAATTATCCAAGAAACTGCAAATTAGTTTTGAGTTTATACAAGATGATCATGACAAAAGCCTATTCCTTGACATTGCCTGTTTCTTTCTTGGAAAGAATGTAGACCATATTGTCACTATACTTGATGCATGTGGATATTATTCAATGGTTGGGATTCAGAATCTCCAAGATAGATTCTTGTTGATAATTGATGAATATGGAAAACTGAGGATGCATCCATTAGTTAGAGATATGGGACGAGAAATTATACGCCAAGAATCACCTAAGCATCCCGAAAGACGGAGTAGATTGTGGCATTTCAAGGACTCATTTAAAGTTCTGAGAGAAAAAAATGTAAGATCATTATTTTTGCTGTTACATTTACTTTCGCAAATATAGTTTTATGTTCTATCTTTCACTAATGAGTAATCTTTTCATCAGGGTTCAGATATGATTCAAGGCCTGAACCTTAGGTCTTGTGCACACAAAGATAAGCCACCAAGATTCTTCTATCATCCAACAGCAAAAGAGTACTTGCAGGAATGTGCCTACTTAATAAGGAAAACAAGGCTGTCACACCAAAATGATCAATCAAGGCAACCACAGCCTCGTAAAGTTCGCCTTTATGGTTCCTCAATAGAATCAAATGGCAAATCAAAGAAGGTGGACAGCGTTAATTAACACTGATGCATTTTTTGGTATGGACAAATTAAGACTGCTGCAACTTGACAATTTAGCGGTTAAAGGAAATTACAAGGAGTTCCCAAAGTCATTGAGGTGGTTGTGTTGGCACAAATTTCCATAGCATCAAGGGGCTTACCAGTCTCCAGGTACTTGAGTTAGATAAATGCGAAGAACTTAAATATCTTCCAGAGATCCCAGCCAGTGTGACAACCTTGAGTATACATGGATGCAGATCACTCGAGCGGTTATCAAATTTACCAAACATATTGACAACATTGGATTTTCTTGCATTACGTTGCAACAAACTAATTGAGGTTCAGGAAATGTTCCAGCTAAAATGCATTTCTTTATTTGATGATGACTTAATCAGCGTTCTGGGTTTACCCAACTTGACGTTCTTGAGTGACACTAAGGCGGATCTCTACAACAACCTGACTCTTTCAAGGTGGAAAGGTCCTATACAGGTATACTCTCCTACTAGTCCCCATTTATATGTGGCAACTAGGAAATGTTTTGCACCAGGCTGCCCTTTTTTAACTAGGAAACTTTTTGGTTTAGAAACATGAGTTTCTTGCTCCTATCACACTAATAGGGGAAGCAAGATATAACTGATGTATATTTGTGAATAATATGCAGGGCCTCTATGAATTTGGCATATTCAGTACTTCTGTCCATGGAAGTGAGGTTCCAGACTGGTTAAGCTACAATGCTAAAGGGTCGTCCTCAATCAGTTTTGATGTGCCTAATCATGACATTCAGGGTTTAAACTTATATGTTATCTATGGAAATGCCAGCATATCTTATTGTACAAGGAGAAATAAATTTTGGAATGAGTTTCATGTTAGAGTGGCAAATATGACCAAGGATCTGAGATGGACATACAGTCCAATCATTCATGGTGTTCCAGATATTGATGAAGATATCAAATGGCAATGCTATTGGGAAATAGGAGATCACTTGGATCCTGGAGACTCTATGAGCATTTCAGTTACTCTATATTCTGGTGTTCGGTTGAAGGAATTTGGCGTCCACATTGTGTATAAGCAAAATGAGAACAATTTGAGATGTAAAGCATCATCTCCTCCTGCACACCATCTCATTAATGGGGTGGATAACTCTGCATATCAGGTTCAAGGCTCCTACTTCCTCTGTCATCATGACTTTGATATTCAGCAAAATTATTTCACTTATGGGTGGAATTCAACGGGCTGGTATGACTTCTTCTTTGGTGATAATTCTGAAGATATTCCGGAGGAAATGGTTCCCCATCACATTGCAGATATGACCAGCGAGAATGTCTATGGACTTGTATCTGGAGTGGAGGATGATAAAACATGGCAATTGCCATGATGCTGGATTGCTGGTGTGGAGCGCTAAGGTTTTCTAAATCATGATATGATCCAGTACCATTCATTATTTTTATGCAAAAGGGAAGAGGTGAAAATTTAGATAGTCAACCAGTTGAGGCTACTAACTATGATTTCCTGCCATTCATTAGATTGTCAATATGAAACTATGAAAGAGTGCAGGTTTCCAAAAGTTCCATGGCTTTCTCCATAGGCTTCATTATACCATCTCTGTAAAATACTAATATGCTTGTTGCTTACTTAAAGGGACTAATCTAATGTAGTTTGTCCCTTGCAAGTCTTCTTTAAAAGTTTCTTTGACGAAAGAAGGCGGGCAGGGCAATCATAAAACAAAATCTTGAGTCTTGCCCTTCCTTGCACGAGAATTTCTATCCTCCATTTTCATCCTGCTTAAATTGGCATAGCAGGATTTTTAGAGTAACCCTCATCTGTTTTCTCCACTGAGGAAAATAATACACACTGAATTAATTAGGGTCGTGTAACACCTTTCTGTTTTGGGTCAACTTCAAATCACCATATCTTTTACAAAATAAAGAGTTAGGTGGCCCATGAGGTATCAAATCGAAGGTCCTCTTTCCAACACCGCCAAATTTGCTGAATTCCAAGCTCCGAGTAAAAAGTTATGGTTATTTGAGTAAATCGAAGGTCTTCTTCTCTTTATATTATGAGCTTATATTTTATAACATGATTAATAGTTATTGTGGTACCGTCCCTTTTACTTTTACTTTTAAAATTATAATCCAAAATAACTTTATATTAATTCATATTGATAAATATTAAGCTCGTGCTCGCCCATGTAATTATCATCTCTAGTTGATGAAACAAGAACCAAAAGGTACTAATAAGTCAACTATTACATATGCATTAATCCCTATTGATTAATATAATTCTCAATCATTGAACAATGGTTTTTTAATATTGTTTTGCCACATATTTAATCGACTCTTTGCCTGCTCCACCTGAGAAATAATAGGAACATGTTAGTCAACAATCAAGATGTCCGTTTTCAAACTTACCTAAACTATTTAGCCAAAAGCAAAATACAACAAGAATTAAGAAGGCTTGGTAATTTATATACTTTAAATTCATATTCAGGTTACACTATGTTTGGATCATTGTTATCCATTGTATTGTATTGTATCGTTATCATAACTACAATGTTTGTTTTGATTGTTACTTAAAATGTATTGTATTGTTAAATTTCGTTGTTACGTAACAATGAAAACCCCAATTTTATGGAACAACCGATTTGGTATGTTCCCATTATTACTTAATTTCTTTTTCCAATTATATTCTTACATAATATTTCATAATACTATTTTACCATTTACCCTATGTTATTTAATTCTAGTCAAACCTCCTACCCTAGAATAAATAAGGATATTTTAGTAAATTTATAAATTACAATACAATACGATACAATCAAATCACACAATAAAAATGTGATTAAACAACAACAAACAATACAGTCTAGTCAAACATTGTATCTACCATACAGTACAATACAATAGAATACAATACATTACAGTACATTATGAAACAATGAATAACAATGATCCAAACAGAGTGTTAAAGTTTTATTCAAATGATATTCCATGATCGAAAATTAGCACTACTAGGTGTCGTTTGGACAAAAATATATTTTAGAAAAAAATTAAAATTAGTATTTGACCATATAATTTGTCATTATTTGGAAAATATATTTGGCAAACATTCCAAGTTTCCTAGTTTTAGAAAGAAAAACTAAAAATTGGGCCAAATTCTAGTATTTTGGCAATTTTAAAAAATTACCCCAAAATTTTATATTCTATAAGAACACCCATCATTTATAATTTTGGATTACATTTCAGTCCTAGTTTGTTGTATAAAATTTATACCGTTATATACCTGTTTTATGTCATTTTTATCTGAGTTTGCTCTTCGACAGCACTTCCAATTGCAAGTTGTAATAATAATGGTATTTTCCTTTTGTTTTCTTCCTCTCTTTTTTTCTCTTCAAATTCATATAAATTATGTTCGTTGTCATGACTTTTCACGGAATATTTCATTCTAAAATGATAATACAAACTTATGGATATTTTAAATAATTTTTAGAATTTATAGATATAAATCATATTTATTTTTTTAAAAGTTAAATATTTCTCCCAAAATCTATGATCAAACGCATGATGAAACTTCACCCAAAAATAACTTCCCAAAAATATTTGGAAAATTGTGGCCAATCGCTAGCTTAGTATAAGTTTTTGGAAATATTAGGTTTTAGAATATTTAATTTTTGAAAATCAGTTTAAAATGAACTCAAAAGATTTGAAAATATGTTTAAAAATCTTGGAAAAAGTTCAAAAAAAATAATGCAAAATTACTCAAACAACTTACCTCTTTCTCCCAATCGGTTCGAAAGGTGACCCACAATAATATGATAGTCTGCATAGCTGTTCCTCCTAACATTCCCAACCATATTCCCTTCACAATTAACCAAAACAATATTAACATCAGAATTGGCTATAACTATAATTTTAATAATTAAATTTGTTATAACTTTTTTTTTAAAAAAAAAACATATATACTGTATACAAATTATAAAAAGGTAAAGTAAATATTATACTCCCTCCGTCCCATTTTATGTGGCAACATTTGACCGGGCACGGAGTTTAAGAAATAAATGAAGACTTTGAAATGTTTACCAAATTGCCCTTTAAAAAGTAGACTTACTTTTCTCTCTCCTCATAAATGTATTGGAGTATTATTTTAAGATTAAGTGGGACCAACAAGGATAAAAAAGGAATTGTACCTTTAAATACTTTCCATATAAGGAAATGTGACATTCTTTTTGGGACTGACCAAAAAGGAAATGTTGCCACATAAAATGGGACGGAGGGAGTATATACCTTGGCTTCAAGGTTGAAATAAAATCCAAGAACAATACCCAATGGAATGCCAACAACGTAGTAACATCCAACGTTAACGTATGCCACAAATGCTTGCCATCCACATCCAACAGCAACCCCTTCAAATATTTTCATATATTAGTATTATTTTATTCCAATAATTGATGATGACAAATAGTAATATAGTACTATATTGTTAGGTTAGTCATGTATATCCCTTCACTAAAAAAGAAAACAAATCTATCCTTTATCATAATCTAATAAATTCATCAACTCTAATATAATTATAAATAGTTTAAACATGCAAAGAGTTCAGTCCAACAATTAACAAACATATCTTAAATGAACAAATTAAAGTCACATGCGTGAGTGAGTAAAACATACTCTGTCTACTTATCTTAAATAATAAAATTTGTCATAAAGTCCACAGAGCACATCTCGAGATTGATGTCATGATAAAGATTCAAAAAACATTCCAACTTTATTTCGTTGAAAATTGAAATCCCAAGACGAAATTAAATAAAGCTTGATTCCTCCTAAGAGGGGGTCATAGTCATACTTGAAATTTTTTTATTCCAAAGATCTTATGGATTTAACTGATAGTTATTTTTNGACCCACAATAATATGATAGTCTGCATAGCTGTTCCTCCTAACATCCCCAACCATATTCCCTTCACAATTAACCAAAACAATATTAACATCAGGATTGGCTATAACTATAATTTTAATAATTAAATGTGTTATAACTTTAAAAAAAAAAAAAAAACATTTATACTGTATACAAATTATAAAAAGGTAAAGTAAATATTATATATACCTTGGCTTCAAGGTTGAAATAAAATCCAAGAACAATACCCAATGGAATGCCAACAACGTAGTAACATCCAACGTTAACGTATGCCACAAATGCTTGCCATCCACATCCAACAGCAACCCCTTCAAATATTTTCATATATTAGTATTATTTTATTCCAAATATTGATGATGAGAAAATAGTAATATAGTACTTCCTCCGTCCCTATTTAGTTGTCCACTTTAGAAATGACACACATATTAAGGCAACAATGATTAGCATAGTGAAGTTACAATTTTGCCCTTATTAATTATGATTCCAAAATAAATTTATTCAAGATAACTAATCAATGTTGGGGGAAGTTTAAATTTTTAAGAAGTTTAAATGAGGGTATAATAGGAAAATTTTTTTTGTCCTTTCTTGATTTGTCAAAATAGACAAGTAAATAGGGACATCTAAAAGAGGAAATATGGACAAGTAAATAGGGACGGAGGGAGTATATTGTTAGGTTAGTCATGTATATCCCTTCACTAAAAAAACAAATCTATCCTTTATGATAATCTAATAAATTCATCAACTAATATAATTATAAATAATTTAAACATGCAAAGAGTTCAGTCCAACAATTAACAAACATATCTTAAGTGAACAAATTAAAGTCACATGCGTGAGTGAGTAAAACATACTCCGTCTACTTATCTTAAATAATAAAATTTGTCATAAAGTCCGCAGAGCACATCTCGAGATTGATGTGGTATAAAGATTCAGAAAACATTCCAACTTTATTTCTTTGAAAATTGAAATCCCAATTATTCATTTCCCAATGTATTTCTCAAAAACTTTAAATTGTATTATATTCAAGATTGATATATATAGTAAACTATTTATTGCTCCTTATGAGGTAATACTAGACTAGTAAAGATGGAATGAAAGTATTATATATCTAGAAAAAAGTTATATTTTTTCTTGATTTCATAAAAATATATAATTTTCTAAGATAATTCAGTAATAATCTGTTATTATCAAAAAATAAAAATCATAGTCTAGTAGATGTAGTAAATCTAAAGAGAGTAAAAGAATAAAAGTAGGAGAGAGAATATATATGATACCAGATAAAACAGGTTGAACACCATTGAGTATTAGAGATATTGCCAAGAGTGGGGCAAGATCTGAGGCTGCTTCAGCAATGACTTGTCCACCCGTGAAGGCATAACTCATGACATGGCGGAATAATAAAACCAAAATTGCAAACACAACAGAAATCACAAATGAACTCATTGTCACCACTACAACAGAAAATGCTGCTGATTTTGGATGTCCACCTCCCAACTCATTGCTCACTCGAACACTGCATGTATCGAGTTTAACTAACTTTTATATACCGATAGAAATGTTTAAATAATTACAACATTTATAAATATCTTAATGTAATTAATTAGGATTCTGCATCCTAATCCCAAATTATGTTGATCTCTGTAATTACTTCAAATCGAAGATTGGCAATCATGCAACACCAAACTTGCATTCATGTAAAGATTATTTTGTGATAGTCCAAGATTTTTTAAAATAATTTTAACTTGTGTATAGTGGCAAGTATTGTCCAAAATTATTTAAACAATTAAAATATTTATATAAAATAATTATAAGTTAATCTTTATAAGTGTGTTAATAGCGTAATAAAAATTATAACTAACATGATATATATATATGTGTGTAATATAACTAAAAGGGAAAAGGGTACGGAATATATCCGAACTTTGATCGAAATTGCTGTAACAATTCCAAACTTTGGGCAGGATCTATTACCCCTGCACTATTTAATAGTGTATTTTAAGGTATATATGTATCTACGTGAATAACTTACTATTTATAATGATGCAACATTTATGATTTGTCATTCTTTTGTGATTTTGTCACATATTTCGATGTAACCTATTTCTTCATATTTTAATTATTGGTTTGCTATCATTTTTTTTTTTTTTGGTCTTATCCCTTTCAAATATTGGTGTCCTTTTGATTGTGTGATTTCATCAAATCAATTCTACTGCCAAGAGATATTTTATTTTTCAATTGTCTTTTAATAGCCTTCTTTTTTTTTTTAACAAATAAACAAGTAAAAGGTTATTAACAGAATACCATCTACCCCCTTATTAGTCCCATTTTACGTATCACACAATCTCTATTATTATTTAGAGAGTTTGAAATAAAAAGGCTTTGTCTACGATTTTATCATATGTTTTTATCAAATATTTTAAATTATCAATTTTATTATTGTGCTTTTTAAACTTTTTATATATTGTTACTAAATATTTCAAATTGTTAATTATTTAAGTTGAACAAAATTTTGATCTTAAAGGTTTGTTCATAAAGCAAGTAGGGGTCAAAAGTTCAAGACCGTCTATTTCTAAGATTATTGGGTATAATACTACTGAATACTNTTTACCAAATTGTCCTTTAAAAAGTAGACTTACTTTTCTCTCTCCTCATAAATGTATTGGAGTATTATTTTAAGATTAAGTGGGACCAACAAGGGTAAAAAAGGAATTGTACCTTTAAATACTTTCCATATAAGGAAATGTGACATTCTTTTTGGGACTGACCAAAAAGGAAATGTTGCCACATAAAATGGGACGGAGAGAGTATTTATAATGATACAACATTTATGATTTGTTATTCTTTTGTGATTTTGTCACATATTTCGATGTAACCTACTTCTTCATATTTTAATTATTGGTTTTGCTATCATTTTTTTTTGGTCTTATCCCTTTCAAATATTGTACTTTGATTGTGCGATTTCTTGGATGATGCATCAAATCAATTCAACTGCCAAGAGATATTTTATTTTTCAATTGTCTTTTAATAGTTATTTTTTTTAACAAATAAACAAGTAAAAGGCAATTAACAGAAAACCATCTACCCCCTTATTAGTCCCATTTTACGTATATGACACAATCTCTATTATTATTTAGAGAGTTTGAAATAAAAAGGCATTGTCTACGATTTTATCATATGTTTTTATTAAATATTTTAAATTATCAATTTTATTATTGTGCTTTTTAAATTTTTTTATATATTGTTACTAAATATTTCAAATTGTTAATTATTTAAGTTGAACAAATTTGAATTTTGATCTTAAAGGTTTGTTCATAAAGCAAGTAGGGGTCAAAAGTTCAAGACAGTCTATTTCTAAGGTTATTGGGCATAATACTACTGAATACTTCCTTTGTTTCAATTTCAAGCTTTTAAGTTCCTTTTTTAGTTTGTTTCGAAAAATATATCACTATATATGTTTGATAACTTTCATATTATACTAACATCTTTAATCTAGGACAACAGAATTTAGAAGTCCATATAAAAGAAAATAAGTCTCCTCAATTCTTCATTTAACTATGAAATTTAAGTCACTATCACCCATCCTTTTAAATAAATGACATAATTATAAGGAGATACTTTCGAAAAAACACAAAAATGCTTCAAAAGCTAGTATTCCTCATTTACCAGACACCAACACCAGTCACTAGGTCTTTTTAGTATGAATATTGTTAGTTTTAGTAAATTATATGTAAGAACAAAAATATAACTAATTAAAATAACCTATCAAGATTAGTCAAACAACAAATTGACAATTTGGCATGACATATCCTTTCTAAGAACTATACCATTATATACCCCTAATGTGGTCCAAACTTTTGACAACACAAGAAACAATTCCTAGCACATTTATTTATATTATATCATGGTAAAAATGAAGAATATATAATATCAAGTAAATATTCAGTAATTAATTAATCACTAACCTTGCTGCTGCATTGAACCCAACGGATATCATGAACACCCACCCTAGAATTGTCGTACTGCATCACAAATTAATAATTATCATTATATCAAGAAAAAGTTCAAGAAATTAGAAATATATAATTAAACAATTTACTACTCCCTCTAGTCCATATTAACTGAATTGTCGGAGTATGACATATACCTTTTAAAAAATATATATTTAAGTACACAAATTAAAGACTGGTTTTCACTATTACTTTTTGATTATTTTCAAATTAGTCTCCTAGAAAACATAAATTAATTAAAAAGAAAGGACCTCATTAAATGAAGGGTAAATATCGAAAAAATAATTTTTTAAAACTTTGAAAATTCACTTATTTTGAACGGTGAAAACAGTCTCAAAATGCTAAGACTAGTTTCCACTATTACCCTTTTGATTTTTTTCAAACTAGTCTCCTGAAAAACAGTCTCAACAATTCACGTAATATAGACGAGAGAGAGTAATGAATTTGCTAAGTAGACATATTTTACCAAACAGCAAGAGAGTCCAATGCCACTTCAGGATTTGGAAGCAAACCAGCAATTAAAATCAAAATCTGAAAATACCAAGTCTCTAGACATAACATAATAGCTGAAGCAAGTGACAACTTGAAAAAATCCCACAATCCATAAAATGCTTGCATGCTAAATCCACTCCATGTTTTCTTACATCTATCAGTCCACAAAATATACACAAATTGTGCAATCACAACTATCCACCATGAAATACTCAAAACCAAAGCTCCACCAAATAATCCCCAATTAAATACGTAAAGCACTAGCCACGTTAAAGAAAGGTGAAAAATTAATGTAACGGCAGCAATATATGCACTAGGGTTAACAATACTTTGAGCTTGTAAGAATTTTTGGATAGGGAAGTTGGCTGCATAAGCAAATATTTGTGGAATTAAACCATAGACAAATAGTGCTGCTGCTGATGCTACTTTCTTGGATTGGCCTAGTAAAATCAAGATTGGCTTAGAAAATAAGTATGCCACCATTAGTGGTATTCCTGTTAACATAAGAAGTATGGTTGATCTTTGGAGATATATTCCTAGCATTTCATACTTGTGACCTCCATATGCTTGACCACATAATGTCTCCACTGCACTTCCCATTCCTAGCTGCTCCAATATATATATAATTTGTTGTAAGTATATATACAATTACTTATAAAGGTGCAATCTATACTATAATCATTTTCATCCCAATATATGCAGGCAGCGGAGTCAGAATTTGAAGTTTATAAGTTTGAAATTCTGATTTTCTAAAGTTATTGAATTTTCCATTTAATTTCTTACTACAAATTCAGGATTTGAACCTATAATCAACACACTGGCTCCACACCTGAATGTATGCGACACATTTTTTTAGTAGATTGCAAAATGAATGTCATATTCTTATATTTGAAATAACTTAACTTTAAAATTCTGTTTTATATACTCCCTCAGTTTATTTTTACTTGGTCACTATTTGACTTGACACACCCATTAAGAAAACAATTATTGATATAGGTATTTTACCAAACTAGCCCTATTAGGTCTTGGAAAATGATTTGGAGAATAGATATTTAATGCTAAGGGTAAAACATAGAAATAAATAATTGTCTTTTCTTAATATGTCAAAAGTGATAAGTAAAAATGAAAATTTATTTTAGGAATAAGTGACAAGTAAAAGTAAACTGAAAAAAATGTCTAAGATTTGTTCAAATCACAAACTTCAAAAGTTGTTTTTTCCTTTCTTATATTTCGTGCCTAATCAAACGATGTCAGATAAATTAGGGGCGAATAAAAGGGAGTATTACTAATAAATCTTGAGGTTGTAAAACAATATATAAAGGTGAAACAAAATTACCATGACACCATAGGCCAAAAGTTGAATGCCACTATTACCAAGGGAAGCAGCAGCAAGTTCAAGATTTCCAAGATGGCCACAGAAAATTTGTGTAGACATGGAAGTAACATTGTTAAGCAAGTAAACAATGATGGAAGGAGCTGCTAGACGGAACAGATTTCTCAACTCTATTACTGAAGCTCTTCTAAAACGCTGAATACGTGATAAGCTTGTGTCTGATAGGATTTCTTCAAGTTCAGAGCTAATTTGCTCCGCCGCCGCCGCCAATAGTGGTTCTTCTGATTCTAACAAAGGTTCATTTGGCTCCATGTTTCAGTAGGAAGTTTTTGTCAAAAATGTTAAGATAGGTTTTATGAAAGAAGGAAGAATTGGTTTTTGATTTTTATAGAGCAAGTTGAAGTGAAAGCATGATGTAAGCACATGAGTGGAATTGATGCTACTCCGTCGATTCATTTTTACTTGTTCAGTATTGACTTGTCAAACATTTTAAAAAACAATAAATAAAAACAATAAATAAAATGAAGATTTATTATATTACCTTTTTGAATATTAGTTTAAAAAATAATAATAATAATAAATTATCTTTTAATTTTCTAGACAAAACATATAAAAGTAAATATTTACGGAGGGAGAATTATTTTAATGTCCTACTTATTATGTTGAATATTTTATAATGGGAATTTAAATAGGGAGCTTCCAAACATATAGATACTACCAAAATACTACTATAACAATGTCATGTCAATTTGCGGCCTAATGGTGAGTGTGTGCACTTACCATAGAGAGGCAGTGAGAATAACAGCTACATTAATTTAAGTAATAAATTTGCACATTCACCTGGACCGTCTGTTTGTCGAAACAACACATTACACATGCATGTATCTCTTGAGAGCCTTCTTTTGGGACTAAATTCAATTAAATCTCCATATACACACACGAGAATTATTAGGTGTTTATACATTTAAAAAAAAAATTAATCTTCACCTTCATTAATCATTGATTATATATTAATGTGCAAAAAGTTACAACACTAACTTATGGAATAATATACATGATCATTGAGATGAGGCTAGTATATAGATGCCTAATCCAACAAAAAAATGGTCTTATTAGTGTAGAAGAAAAGCTTAGCCAATCAAATAAGAGGAGGCGCACGTTAGGTCGGATTCGTCATTCTCCCGGCCAGTGGCGGATCCAGGATTTAGAGTCTGTGGGTGCGAAATAGACTTATCGATTAAATTAATTTTATATTTGATTAAATTATTTGTCTTTTCGATATATATCATAAATCAATCAATAAAATGTAAATAATAAGATATTACACTTTTATTGAGTATTTAATCAAATAAAAGAAAAGTCAAAGGAGTAATAATGTAATTAATTTAATTTAAGTCAATAACAATTATAAAAAAATAAAAATAAAAATTGTGCCAGTGCTTGGAGCCTTTTCTTTTTTCTTAAAAAACGTCTGCATCAAATTTCTCAAAAAAATAGGTACAAATGGGATTTGAACCCGTAACATCAGCTTTCTAAAGTTGCCCTCCTACCATGGCACCACAAGACAATTTTGTTCTGTGGGTGGCACGCTTTATATTTATATAAATATTATATATATATATACCTATGTATATATAGAGTTTCCGTAGAAGTTCGGGGGTGGCGTGGCACCCCCAAACCTCTGCATAGATCCGCCACTGCTCCCGGCGCACTATAGCAAGGTTGCGATTGTGGCCGGATTTAACCATGAGCCGGCACCGATTAACCGCCTTACTTTCCAACAATGTTACCCCGGCGACGGGTATACCAAGAAGACTTTAACCTACAACTTTTGGAAGCTACTTACCACCAGGGTTTCATTCGATACCGGTGATGCGTTGATTACACTTCTCAGATGCAGACACTTCAAATGATCAACCCACGTCGTTAGTAAACCCTGCAAAGGAGAATCGTCGAATTGGTAAGGCTCTGACTTATAAACCGTCATATCTGAAAAATGACATTTCTACCGTCAAAATTGAGTAAGAAGATATCAGAGAACATGCCAAAACTTAGGATCCAGCTCTTATAGGATATTTGTTGGGCGATTCCCCTACAGAACAACTACTGAAAAAAATTGCTAAAAGGGTATGGGGCTTTGTCAAAACTCCGAAGAGGCTAATTCATGACGAAGGATACTTTATTTTTAAGTTCTACACAAACAAGGATAAGGAGGAAGTTCTAAAATATGGACCTTACTACTTTAATAATAGACCAGTGATCCTTAAGTAATGGGAGATTGATTTTGACTTTGCTCAGAAGAAGTTGAGCTTAATTCCAATATGGGTGATGTTTCCTGGCTCACCTGTTGGGTATTGGCCAACTAAGGCTTTGACTAAAGTAGCTAGTGCAGTAGAAATACCTTTGCACACTGATAATGTGACTGCAAATGCTGACAAAATCTCATATGCACGAGTTTTAATAGAGGTTGATTTCTCTCAACCCTTGATTGAGTTGGTGTAGTTGGAGACTTTTTCTGGACCATGGGAGCATTGATGGACTATGACTGGAGGCCAAAGTACTATTATGAATGTCTCGAATTTGGGCATACAGATGATGAGAATTGGTACCAAAAGGAGCAGAAGGCAGATGTTGCAGTTGTAAGGAATGAACCAGAGATTAAAGCCAGAAAAAATCCAGTAAGGTACACGAAACCAACAATGAAGACATGGAGGGAAATAAAAGATAATAAACTCATTCCAGTACCTAATAGCAATACTATGAGCATTGAGATAATTGTGGAGAAACTGAAACTCACAGGTTCTGGGAAGAAGCAACTGAACATAGAAGTAGAGGAAGTGCCAACTCTAGAACCTAGAAGAGAACAAGCTAACACAGAGTTTGTTGTGTTGAATCAAAGGAGTGTAAACAAAAGATGATTGGACATGATAGTGCTGGAAAGTTCATGTCATTCAGCCCACCATGATTATTGCAACTTGGAACATTAGGGACCTCAATTAAGCCCAAAAACAGAAGAAGATTAAGCTCCTTCTGGCCGTGAGGAAGATTGATATTTTTGGATGTNGAGATAACTGTGGAGAAACTGAAACTCACAGGTTCTGGGAAGAAGCAACTGAACATAGAAGTAGATGAAGTGCCAACTCTAGAACCTAGAAGAGAACAAGCTAACACAGAGTTTGTTGTGTTGAATCAAAGGAGTGGTAAATAAAAGATGATTGAACATGATAGTGCTAGAAAGTTCATGTCATTCAGCCCACCATGATTATTGCAACTTGGAACATTATGGGCCTCAATTAATCCCATAAACAGAAGAAGATTAAGCTCCTTCTGGCCAGGAGGAAGATTGATATTTTTGGATGTCTGGAAACAAGAGTAAAGGAACCTCGTGCTCAAAAAATTATGCAGACCATGGCAAAGGGTTGAAAATCTTACTTTAATTATTCAGCCACACCAAATGATAGAATCTGGTTATTGTGGAGAAACAACATAAATATGACTATCATTGACTGCCAAGATCAGTATATTCATTGTAGTGTAGAGGATTCGAGCAACTAAACTATTCTCTATCTCACTATTGTTTATACTATGAATGATAATCAATATAAGGACAGGTTATGGAATGCACTGACTAAGATTGACTTACAATAGAACTATCATTTGTTACTGAGAGGGGGCTTAAATAGTGTCCTAGTACATGAGATAGAGTGGGCTCGATGGTTACAATTGTTGAGGTGAAGGGGTTCAAAGGCTTGTTAGATACCATGCAATCGTCCCCCTTAAGAAGTATTGGTTGACACTATACCTGGTGCAAGGAACAAATGTTTTGGGAGAAAAGTTTATAGCAAGATAGACTGGGCACTTGGAAACTAAAACTGGATACAAAAGTTTGGACATGTGGAGGCTGACTTTTTGAATTCTATAGTATCAGGCCACTCACCTATTCTCATTAGATGTTGTCCTTAACTAAATTTGCACCCTAGGTCATTTAGAGTTTATATGAATGTTATGAAGCACACTCAATTTCATCAAATCATGAAGTAGGCCTAGACAAGTGTTCACATAGAGTTGCCTTTGCAGAGAGTATGAGCTAAATTGAAAACATTGAAGAGCATGTTGCGCAAGATAAATGATTATATGGCTTGTTATAAACAAAGTCTGACTCTAGCTAGGGAGAATTTCAAATTTGTCCAAGGGAATATGAAAGGGCAAGTACTGGATTATAACATGTTGATTGAACAGGAGAAAAACTAATTATCGAGGTGGAGAAATGGAGCTCTATCGAGGAGCAGGTGCTTAGACAAGAATCTAGAGCAACTTGGATAGAGAGTGGTGATTATAATACCAAATACCTTCATACATAATGGAAAATTAGATCTAGCCATAATGATATTACTTCTGTGTATACAAAGTGCAATACTAAATTAACTGACCCCCTAGCTATTCATGAAATAGAGTTTATTAAGGTGTTTTCAAGCTTAATGAGGGATAGTGCTACAAAGTTACCATGTGTTAACTCAGAAGTGGTTAAGACAGGTCAGTGTCTCAACCTACAACAACAACACAAGATGATCAGATAATTAACTTATGAAGAAATTTATAAAGCTGTCAACAATCCCAGGGGTGGATGGGTTTCCTTTTGAATTTTCACTAGGAACTGGAGATAGTTAAGGAAGATGTGGTAGAGGGTATGCAATATTTCTTCAGAATAGGTGTTATGCACCCTGCAATTAACACTATTGTCATTACTTTGATATCAAAGTTGCCAACCCCTACCCATGTCAAAGATTATAGGTCTATAGCATGTTGTTCTGCAATGTATATACATCACCAAATCATCAGCAATGCATATGTGCACACTACCCAATTTACTACATCTGGGATGAAAGTTGAAATCTCCATTATGTGCAAGCATGTTTAGCTCCCCTCCTAAGTATTCCATTACGAAGACAAAGAGATAAGGAGACATGGTATCTCCTTGTCTCAATCTTTTTTTAGCCTTAAAAGGTGAATTCAAACCCCCATTAATTAGCAAGGAGTATGACACAGTAGACACACATGTCATAATCAAATGTATACATTTACCAGGAAATCCCATATCCACTAGTAGCTTTCTTAAAAAGCTCCAGTCTAAGGTGACATACGCCTTCCTTAGATCAACTTTTAAAACACATCTTGGGGAGACCCACTTTCTAGTGTAGCACTTAAAGATTTCATGGCTGAATAAATTTTTATCTATGATACTTCTTTCCTAAACAAAAGCAGATTAAGCTGGGCCCACTAAGTCAGCAATGATTGTATTCATTCTTCTAGTCAAGCCCTTAGATATAATCTTGTACAGTGGTGATGTCACGACCTAGGGGTACACCCTAGATGTAACATGATGTACAAGACCCTGAGATGCCTCATACAAGCCACTTAGCATATCATAACATAAGATAATAGAAAATGATGCGAAAATTTATAACATTTTTCCAATACGATCAAAGTCTATATAAAACAAAGCGGAAGTCTATAACACTTGTCTCAAACCATNCTTCCTTAGATCAACTTTTAAAACACATCTTGGGGAGACCCACTTTCTAGTGTAGCACTTAAAGATTTCATGGCTGAATAAAATTTTATCTATGATACTTCTTTCCTAAACAAAAGCAAATTAAGCTGGGCCCACTAAGTCAGCAATGATTGTATTCAATCTTCTAGTCAAGCCCTTAGATATAATCTTGTACAGGGGTCATGTCACGACCTAGGGGTACACCCTAGATGTAATATGGTGTACAAGACCCTGATATGCCTCATACAAGCTACTTAGCATATCATAACATAAGATAATAGAAAATGATGCGGAAATTTAAAACTTTTTTCCAATACGATCAAAGTCTATATAAAACGAAGCGGAAGTCTATAACACTTGTCTCAAACTATCTAAAACATGAATATTCTTGGGACACATCCCATACAATAGTTCTAACATAAAAGAAAGACAAAGGAAACTGGTGGTCAAATCCTCAAATGCTATGAGGACTCACCACATTTTCAATCCTTGCTCTACTGTGATCCTAGCCACGAGGATGGAAGCCAATATCGCTGGACCCTATATTTGGATTAGAAATGTAGGCAAGAGTATGCACTAGTACAAAGATGTACAAAATATGATGACTAACATAAACATTAACATAAGCATAATATAAGAATTAGTCAACATAAGACATATACCATAATCATAAGAGATAACAACATAGGTCATAAGCATATTCCATGCACATAAGTCATCATAACATAATAGAATACTTTATAAAGTAACCTCACAGCATACTTAACCAAGATATATCCTCCACTAGTCTTACTCATCAAAGTAGGCCACCTTAGGCCATCATCCAAGCTCATCATCTATCATTCTTATCTTTAGCTTACCTTTTTATAGACATGGGGATTCACATCTAGTCACACATCTCATGGAAGGCTACTCAAGCTACAATCCAAACTATTCATTCTTCATAACATAATCACATTATTCATACTTACTTTTAAAGACATGGGGATTCGCCTCTATGCCTAGGTTATAAAGGCTAATAGGTATTCACCTCTTGCCTTACTTACGTTAAGATCATGGGTACTCACCTCCACAATCACATCATATGATGCGAGTACTCGCATCCACATCATTTTATAAGGATAATGGGTACTCGCCTCCATGTCCATTCATCACAATAAGAACGTGGTGAATCACCTCTTGTTCAATTCCAAGGAGTATGAGAAATCACCTTATATCCTTAACATATAGAGGTCAAGGGTAGTCGCCTTTATCCTCATCATTCATTTAACATTTTAGTCTAGATTCATTTTAGGTGAGCAATACTTTCAACCTAGAATCATTCATGTGAGTACGTCTTTCACATTCACACAATCATGCTTAGCAATTCATTGTGGGAAGTATCTCTTCCACGTCATAATATCAACCATCAACAATCCATAGTCTATAAGTTTTAATCTTAAGCAATTCATGTCTATATACTTCAATCTCAAGCAATTCTAATCACCAATCATCCATCATATAAGGACATAACAATCCCACAAAGTTTCCCTTCATGACATCAACCCAAATCATATCAATTCTACCCTAGAATTATAGGATAGGCATGAGTACATGTAATTTCATCCTAAAAACATGTAAATCTATCAATTCAATCATAAACAATCATAATTCAACCATTTGGATCAATATTCATCATAACCCGCAACATTGGAAGAAACCCTAACTAGAATTGGGGATTTGGACTTCACAATTGGGGAATCTAAGGGACTCCATGGGATAAAGGATCCCATGTATGAAAAGATATCATACCTTGATTACAAAGCCCACAAAATCTTGAAGATTGGAGACTTGACTTTACCTAGCTTGAACTCTCATCTTCTTTTTCTTCTTTTTCAACTTTCTAGAGAGATAATACTTGGGAGAGGAACCCAATTCTTTTGGTGAGTTTGAGAGAATGACTAGAATGACTTAATTTAGGGGTTAAATATACTTAAATAGGTGGTCTAGGCAAAGTTAAAACGACACCACTTTATTCTAATTAAAACCGGAAAGTCCCATTGTGCCCTTAAAAATAACCGTCCAGGCTGACCCACGAGACCATGTTGATGGGCCGTGAATGGACCTGCGATCCGTCCTGGTCAATCGTGGTTGATTGTCAGAGAGTTTCTTGGGGACCTATGACACCCCTAACCACAGGTCGTGGACCCATCGACGGGGCGTGAGTCCTGGCATGGTTATTGCCTTTGACAGTGTTCTTGGTGTACATCTACGAGGCCACCTACGGGGCGTGGATCCACCCACGAGTTGTGGTTGGTCCTTGTGAGGTGGCACATTGATGTTCTATCATGTTATTCCCTCTATCTCGAATTCGAGGTGTTACAATATCTCCCCCTTGGGAACATTCATCCTCGAATGACATTCTAGGCATTTTTTAAAGGCAACGACTCAAGACTAGGAACCCACCATGCATGCAACACATCTAAATGCACACAACTAAGAGACATCTACTCCAAGCTAAACATGCTCAATGCATCACATGGAAGGTAGGAATTGCATCTAACAACCCAAAATGCATGAAATTTTCAACATAACTCAGTTCAACAGGAACTAGCATCTTCAAGCTAAAAGCATGCTCAACACAATATCATGGAGCCTATATGCAATTTATACTCATAACATACATNGACTATCAACCCACCATGCATGCAACACATCTAAATGCACACAACTAAGGAGGAAACATCTACTCCAAGCTAAACATGCTCAATGCATCACATGGAAGGTAGGAATTGCATCTAACAACCCAAAATGCATGAAATTTTCAACATAACTCATGTTCAAGGAGGAACTATCATCTTTGAGCTAAAATCATGCTCAACACAATCTCATGGAGCCTATATGCAATTTACACTCATAACATACATTCAAGGAGGAATTCTCTCAACTCTATGCCAAGGCATGTTCATCAATTCATCCCCTGAAGTCTATAGGCAACTCATACTCAATGCACTACAACATGAGGAAAAAATCAATCATATAAACTCATTTTCTTTCAAAACACAAGATTTTCATGAACATGCATAACATAAAGGAATCATGGGAACATCTAAAACACACATGACTTCACACAAAGAAAAAACTATGAGGAACTCATTATCTCAAGTTAGAGGAGGAGTAAAAGGACAAAGAAGAGGATATTAGGGCATCATATCGGCCTCCGCCTCCCAAGTGACACCCTCATCTAACACTTCTTAACTATAAGATCCATCCATAACACTTTCACGAAAATAACTTTCTTGTTCCTCAATTTTTTAACTTGTCGGTCTAAGATCTCAACCGGTACTTCTTCATAAGAGAGATTCTCATTAACTCCCAACCCTTCTAAGGGATTTATAAATGTCGAATCTCCAACACACTTCTTTAACATAGAGACATGGAAAACTGGATGTACCGATGTCAACTCATTTGGAAACTCTAGCTCATAAGCATCCTTATCAACACCTCTCAATATCTCATATGGGCCTATAAGACATGGACTAAACTTCATAAACTTATTACACTTTTCTTGGGTGAGAATTTCAAGTAAACCCAAATCATGAACATTAGGAACACTCAACAACCTTATTATCTAAGCACACCATCTCCCCCGTGGGAGTAAGCCTAAACAGACTCTCTAAGCACCGTTTATTTAAATTCTAAGGTTGGATCAAGTCATTACTAGGCTTTCACATCCATCACACAAGATGATTCTAAACCATGGTGAACTATACTACTACCCTTTAGAGGAGTCTACTCACTCGCCATATCAAGGTATTATCTAAACACCATATTCATCAAATCTTTTCATGACGCCGGGGAATTAGTCAAACCAAATAACATACCCAAAACTCATAATGACCAAATCAGGTTTTACAATCAATAAAACATAACAATAATGCAGTCAATCTATACTAAGGACAACATCAAAGTCTAGCATATCAAGTCTTATCAAGTGACAAAAGACAAAACAACACCGAAATCTAAAAAAGCACAAAACACATACCGATAGTCACATCTAGAGGATACTCTTGTTCACCTTTAGCTTGGAGAGCATATAACCTATTCTGCTTTGGAATATTTGCACTTGAACCACTAGGAGGAACTTGCTTACCCTCTCTTCCCTTAGCCTTCATCCTTGGACAATTTCTTATTTTGTGACCATTTTCACCACAACTAAAGCAACCCTCAATGCCGGCTAAACACCTACCCTCATGTCTCTTTCTACATCTAGCACAAGTAGGCCATAGGGATTCACTACTAATTCCTTGGGTTTAGGGGTAGACACCCTATCTTTACTATACTTAGGAGCATTGGAGGAACATTGCTCGGAAAAACTTTGTCGATGCTTAGGATGACCATGTTCCTCGGACCTTGCATGAGAGGAATTACCATCATCAGTTCTAGACCTCTTTTTCTCCCTAGATCTCCTTTTTAGTCTCTCATCTTCATTCTGTTGGGCATGAGCCGTAAGACGAGCAATATTCATGTCATGGACAAACATAGCCGTATGACATTCTTTCACCACTAAATCGGACACACCCGACACAAACTTTCTCATTTTTGACCTAGAGTCAGCCACTAAAGATGGAGCATATTTCGACAATTGTGTGAACCTTAAAACATATTCCTTAACACTCATATTACCTTGCCGAAGGTTAATAAACTCAAGCACCAAAACCTATCAAGAAAAGTAGTTTTGAACCTTTCCCACTCTATGGGACCCATTTCTATCGGTCTTGCTTCTTTCCATTAGTTGAACCAAACTTGAGTAACCCCCTTGAGTCGGTAAGCGGCCAATTCCTCCTTCTCCGTCGGAATGACTCACATAATATCTAACACCTTATGGACCTCATCTATGAACTCTTGAGGGTCTTACTCAAGATTTGAACCATAAAATTCCGAATGGTTCATCCTCATAAAGTCCCTCACTTTTGAAGTCGTCGTACCCACATTTGGGTTCACGAGAGCTACCACCCCTCTATTGGCTTGGGTCATCACAGCTTGAGCCAATACTTGAAAAATGGGCCTAAACTCCTCATTAGTCACATTCTCATCCATAGGGTCAATCGGAGCTTGTGGAGGAACATAGGGAGGAGCTTTTTTATCCATATTGTCTTCCTCATTCATTCTATCATTTGCCCATGTAGTAATCATATCATGTAGACCATCGGGTAAGGATTAAGAGAAAGACCTTATAGAGTTAAATTGTATGGCACGACTTAGAGAAATGAAGAATTGAAGTTTCCTAAGAATCTCATAGCCTCTCATTCATAAATGTGGCGCGCCTCTCACTTATGAACAAGACTCTATTTGACGTGGTTTTGAGACATCCTAGAACCATTCCAAAACTTGTGCTTTGATTACTAAGTTTGTCACGACCCAGGGGTACACCCTAGATGTAACATGGCGTACAAAATCCCGAGAGGCCTCATACAAGCCATTTATCATATCATAACATAAGATAATAGAAAAATGGTGCGGAAATTTAAAACATTTTTCCAATACGATCAAAATCCATATAAAACGAAGCAGAAGTCTATAACACTTGTCTCAAACCATCTAAAACATGAATAGTCTTGGGACACATCCCATACAATAGGTCTAACATAAAATAAAGGCATAAAGAAAACTGGTAGTCAAATCCTCGAATGCTATGAGGACTCACCAAATCTTCAATCCTTGCTCTACTATGATCCTAGCCACGAAGATGGAAGTCAATATCGCCGGAACCTACATTTGGATTAGAAATGTAGGCAAGAGTATTTGTTAGTACAAAGACGTACTAAATATGATTACTAACATAAACATCAACATAAGTATAACATAGACATTAGTCAACATAATCATAAGAGATAATAACATAAGTCATAGACATATGCAATGCACATAATTCATCATAACATAAAGGAATACTTCATAAAGTAACCTCACAACATACTTAACCAAGACATATAAAATATATCCCCCACTAGTCTTACTCATCAAAGTAGGCCACATTAGGCCATCATCCAAGCTCATCATCTATCATTCTTATCTTTAGCTTACCGTTTTATAGACATAGGGATTCACCACTACTCAAACATCTTATGGAAGGCTACTCAAGCAATAATCCAAACTATTTATTCTTCATAACATAATCACATTATTCATAGTTACTTTTAAAGACATGGGGATTCGCCTATATGCCTAGGTTATAAAGGCTAATGGGTATTCGCCTCTTGCCTTACTTACGTTAAGATCATGGGTACTCGCCTTCAAAATCATATCATATGACAAGGGTACTCGCCTCCACATCATTTTATAAGGATCATGAATACTCGCCTCGATGTCCATTCATCACAATAAGAATGTGGCGAATCACCTCTTGTTCAATTCCAAAGAGTATGGGAAATCACTTCATAACCTTAACATATGGATCGTCAAGGGTAGTCGCCTCTAGCCTCATCATTCATTTAACATTTTAGTCTAGATTCATTTTAGGTGAGAAATCATTTCAACCTAGAATCATTCATGTGAGTAAGTCTTCCACTGTCATACAATCATGTTTAGCAATTCATTGTGGGAAGTATCTCTTCCACATCATAATATCAACCATCAATAATTCATAGTCTATAAGCTTTACTCTTAAGCATTCATGTCTATATGCTTCAATCTCAAGCAATTCAAATCACCAATCATCCAACCTATAAGGACATAACAATCCCACAAAGTTTTCCTTCATGACATCAACCCAAATCATATCAATTTTACCCTAGAATCATATAATAGGCATGAGTACATGTAATTTCATCCTAAAACATGTAAATCTATCAATTCAATTATAAACAATCATAATTCAACTATTTAGAGCAACATTCATCATAACCCACAACATTGGAAGAAACTCTAACTAGAATTGGGGATTTAGACTTCACAATTGAGGAATATAAGGGACTTCATGGGAGAAAGGATCCCATGGATGAAAAGTAATCATACCTTGATTACAAAGCCCACAAAATCTTGAAGATTGGAGACTTGACTTGACCTAGCTTGAACTCTCTTCTTCAACTTTCTAGAGAGAGAATATATGGGAGAGGAACCCAATTCTTTTGGTGAGTTTGAAAGAATGGCTAGAATGACTTACTTTAGGGGTTAAACATACTTATATAGGTGGTCTAGGCTAAGGTAAAACTACACCACTGTATTGTAATTTAAATCGGAAAGTCCCATTGTGCCGCTAAAAATAATCGTCCAGGCTGACCAACGAGACCATGACGGGTCATGGATGGACCTACGGCCCGTCCTGGTCAATCGTGGTTGGTTGTAAGAGAGTTTCTTGGGGACCTACAACACCCCTAACCACGAGTCGTGGACCCATCGACTGGGCGTGGTTACTGCCATAGGCAGTGTTCTTGGTATACATCTACAGGGCCACCTACGGAGCGTGGACCCACCCACGTGCCGTGGTTGATCCTTGTGAGATGGTACCTTGAAGTTCTAACATGCTATGCTTTTTATCTCGAATTCGGGGTGTTACAGCTGACATTATTTTAGTTAGACTCTTATATGCTGCCTTCAAAAAAAATTTTGTGGCATCTGGACTACATGCTAATGCTATTAAGAGTGCACTATACATTGCTAGAGTTTCACTACATGTTAAAAAAGAGATGTTGGAGGAGTTGGGATTTGAGGAAGGAAGACTACTATTCAAATATCTTGGGGTGCCTTTAAATACAAAGCAGCTGAGTGTACAGTACTATTTGCCTTTGATAGAGAAGATCACATTAAAGGTTACCTGTTAGTCAGCTAAATTACTATCTTATGCAGGAAGAGTTCAGTTACTGTTTGGTGCGCAAGCATTTTGGGCATAGATATTTCTTATTCCTAAGAAGGTGATAAAAGCTATTGAGCAAATATGTAGAACATTTTTATGGATTGGAGTTGTTACAGTGTCTAAAAAGGCTTTAGTATCTTGGGATAACATTTGCAAACCCCAAACTGCTGAAGGATTGAATATACTAGATATGAGCTTGGGGAATAAGGCAACTATCGTGAAACAGTTGTGGAATATGGCAAGAAAGAAGGATTGTTTGTGGATTCATAGCTAGATCTTTATAAAGAACGGACCTATAGAAACATTTCAGATTCCCAAGAATGTTTCTTAGGTTATGAGGAAGATCTTGGAATCAGGAAGCTAGTATTGCCGGGGAATAATCGACCAGGTGCTCTACTTACAGCTTTCAGGACAATTCAAAAGGGTGAAACTTAGTCCACAAAAAGGATGTATACTTGCTTGTTGCCTCAGTATCCTTATAAGGTGGAGTGGAGGAGTTGTATTTTACATTCTTGTGCATCCTAGATTCAAATTTATATTGTGGTTAGCTGTCCAAAACAGACTTGCAACAGTGGAAATGTTGTTGAAATATGGGATCCATGTGCCTCCAGANTTCAGAACAATTCAAAAGGGTGAAACTTACTCCACAAAAAAGATGTATACTTGCTTGTTGCCTCAATATCCTTATAAGGTGGAGTGGAGGAGTTGTATTTTACATTCTTGTGCATCCTAGATTCAAATTTATATTGTGGTTAGCTGTCCAAAACAGACTTGCAACAGTGGAAATGTTATTAAAATATGGGATCCATACGTGCCTCCAGATTAGGCATGGCAGGGGGACCGGGTCGGCCTGCCCCGGCTCGTCGGACCCGGTCCCGTACATTTTCGCGGGTTGGGAGGGGTTCAGGATAGGGGACCAATTAGGGGCCGGTTCACCCTATGGGCTCGGTCGACCCGGCCCGGTCCCGGCTCGGCTGAACCGGCCAGTTCGCAGGATCCCCTTATTATTTTTTTTTTTGAATTATATCCGTTGTGGAAACGGCTAGTGGGGCCCCCCAACGGATTTATTCACCTTTTTTCCCTTTCCCAACACCCCCTACCATTCCCACTTTTAATACTTTAATTTAAATCCTCAAGTTATCATAAATACACTTTAACCCACTTTTAATATTATAAATACCCCTCTATCCCTTATTATTTCTTACAAAATCATCTATTCTCTCATCTATTTTTTATATCCTCTCAATCTTAAGTCTCAATTTTTTATTCCATTTAAGTCTCATATTATATCATAATACATATATTTCAATTCTAAATTATCATATTATATCATAATATGTATAATTCTCATATTTTCTATCAATTATTGGAGCTCCAAATTACAAGTTATAACAAACTACAAGCTTCAAGAATCGGTTATAACGTCTGCTATTAATGCAGACGTTTGGTACATTCGTTTCATAATATTTATATTTTATTTTTCGTCATTAATTTTTGTGTTATTATTATTTTTATATTACACTTTACTATAATTAAATATGAGTTCTAACAAAAAAGATACCGGTAAAGGAAAAGAGAAAGAACCAAGTGGCATTAGTAAATTATTTAATTTTAATAAAAAAAGTAGTAAGGAAAAAAATAAGAGTAAATGTGGTGGTACTTCTTCTAAATCAATGTCTAGAGTTAGATTTAATACAAATGATTCTACTTATGTTGATGATATTTCTTATGATATTGATTCAAATGCTCAACTCGATCATGAACTTTTACAACAAATTTATGGTGGTATTAATCCTTATCTTGATGAAAATTCAGGTGAAGAAGTAGAAATTAGTTCGGGAGAAGATGAATTAAAAGATACACCTACTAGTCCAGTGACAAAAGTTTCAAATGAAACTACAAATTCAACGGAGCAAAATTCTGGACGCCCACCCCTTATACCTCCTACAAGGGATAAGGTGAAGTATCAACATCCTAAAACTTCTGTTGTGTGGCAATTTATGACTTTAGATAAGGAAAACTCTATTGCTATTTGTAATAACTGTAATCAACCTTTTAAACATAAACAAGGTGGAGGTCAAGGTGGGACGGGGGGCTTAAATAGACATTTGTTATCTTGTGTGCCAATTCAATATAAAGAAGCTAAATCATTAGCTGATAGAAAAAAAGGAATTCCAGTTGATTTTGATATTAATGTTAATGAATCGGTAGGGGCATCTAACAAGGTTCAAGGAACATTAGATCCTTCTAACCCTGGTGGTCCACTAACACAATGTAAATATAATTAGGAAAGAGATCGCGAAAATTTAGCTAAAATGGTTTCTGTTTGTGGTTTACCTTATAGTTTTCCTTCACATCCCGATTTTATTAAATATATTCAACAAACTTATAATCCTAATTATAGAGGTCTTTCAAGAAATACTGTTAAATATGATGTTTTTGTATATCAAGGTAAGCATTGTCAATATCTTCGTTGTATATTTAGCATATTAGATTGTAGAGTGTCTATAACTTCGGACATGGGTCGTAGTGTTAATGGACGTGATTATTTAACTATTACAGCACATTGGATTAATAATAACTAGAATTTGCAAAAAAGAATCTTAAGTTATAAAGAATGTGTAGAGAANATAAAGAAAACTGGTAGTCAAATCCTCGAATGCTATGAGGACTCACCAAATCTTCAATCCTTGCTCTACTATGATCCTAGCCACGAAGATGGAAGTCAATATCGCCGGAACCTACATTTGGATTAGAAATGTAGGCAAGAGTATTTGTTAGTACAAAGACGTACTAAATATGATTACTAACATAAACATCAACATAAGTATAACATAGACATTAGTCAACATAATCATAAGAGATAATAACATAAGTCATAGACATATGCAATGCACATAATTCATCATAACATAAAGGAATACTTCATAAAGTAACCTCACAACATACTTAACCAAGACATGGATAATCCCCCACTAGTCTTACTCATCAAAGTAGGCCACCTTAGGCCATCATCCAAGCTCATCATCTATCATTCTTATCTTTAGCTTACCGTTTTATAGACATGGGAATTCACCTCTAGTCACACATCTCATGGAAGGCTACTCAAGCAATAATCCAAACTATTTATTTTTCATAACATAATCACATTATTCATACTTACTTTTAAAGACATGGGGATTCGCCTCTATGCCTAGGTTATAAAAGCTAATGGGTATTTGCCTCTTGCCTTACTTACGTTAAGATCATGGGTACTTGCCTTCAAAATCATATCATATGACAAGGGTATTCGCCTCCACATCATTTTATAAGGATCATGAATACTCGCCTCGATGTCCATTCATCATAATAAGAATGTGGTGAATCACCTCTTGTTCAATTCCAAAGAGTATGGGAAATCACTTCATATCCTTAACATATGGATTGCCAAGGGTAGTCGCCTCTAGCCTCATCATTCATTGAACATTTTAGTCTAGATTCATTTTAGGTGAGCAATCATTTCAACCTAGAATTATTCATGTGAGTAAGTCTTTCACAGTCATACAATTATGTTCAACAATTCATTATGGGAAGTATCTCTTCCACATCATAATATCAACCATCAATAATTTATAGTCTATAAGCTTTACTCTTAAGCATTCATGTCTATATGCTTCAATCTCAAGCAATTCAAACCACCAATCATCCAACCTATAAGGACATAACAATCCCACAAAGTTTTCCTTCATGGCATCAACCCAAATCATATCAATTTTACCCTAGAATCATAGGATAGGCATGGGTACATGTAATTTCATCCTAAAAACATGTAACTCTATCAATTCAATTATAAACAATCATAATTCAACTATTTGGAGCAACATTCATCATAACCCACAACATTGGAAGAAACCCTAACTAGAATTGGGGATTTAGACTTCACAATTGAGGAATATAAGGGACTCCATGGGAGAAAGGATCCCATGGATGAAAAGTCATCATACCTTGATTACAAAGCCCACAAAATCTTGAAGATTGGAGNGGAAGACAGTTTGGAAATATCAGTTTTATTTAGAGATTGGGTCAACGCCGAGAGGAGAAATGATAATTTGCCAAAGTTAAGTTCCAAACAAGAAGCTTGGATTAATGCGGTACTTGGATCTAGTGATGATGAATTAGAGTCACAAGAGTTTCTAGCAAGTTTGCCAACACCGGAGGATGTTACCGTCGATATGATGCGACAATTAGAATTGGATTTTAAAGGAAAATACAAATATTAAATTACATCCGAGAATAATTGAAACAGAACCCTTCCTAGAAGGTGGCTGCGTAAATTAGTTACTCATCTAATATTTGTAACAAATATTAGTTTTACATATGAGAACTTATTGAAACAGAACCCTTCCTAGAAGGTGGCTGCGTAGAATAGTTACTCCACTAATATTTGTAAATTGTAACTTCTAAGTTCTAAGTTGCAATTAGATTTTATTGAATAAATTTGAAGGCTTTATTAAGTCTTTTTTATATAACTATTGTCTTGCATTTTAATTTTAATATATTCATATATATTTACATATATACTAAACTAACTTTAAAATACTTAATTTAAAAATCAAAATTTCAAGTTTAAATTACTTTAAAATATTTAAAATACAAATTTGAACTTCTCAAATTTGAAATTTGAAAATTGAAAATTGAAGTTTGAAATTTGAAATTTGAATTTGAAATTTGAAATTTGAAATTTGAAATTTGAAATTTGAAATTTGAAGTTTGAAATTGAAATTTGAATTTTGAATTTTGAAATTTGAAAACTTAAGCACTATTTATTAGCTAAAAATGTTATTGAAAAAAAATCAAATAAACTAAAATGTTATTCAATAACATATAATTTCAATACAAATAAATAAGTATATAAAAAATAAAAATCCCCCGTCCCGTCCCGTCCCCCCAAAACCCGTCCCATCCCGTATATATAGTGGGACGGATGGGACTTATTTTTGTCCCCCCAACCCCGGTCCCGGCCAAATCCCACCAGCACCGTCCCCCGTCCTTTCCCGTCCCCCAGTCCCCGTCCCCGTCCCCTTGCCAGCCCTACTCCAGATTGTGGATCTAATGTCGAATCATTTGATCACCTATATTTTGACTAATAGATCAACTCTATGGATAAAGTTGTTTCACTGGATGGGAATTAATAGGAGCATTCAGGATTGGCAAACTGAATAGAAATAGGTGTGTATGCTAACCAGAAATTAAAGAAAGCAGGAAGAGCTAAGATTATACTATGTGTTTGCTATGCTTTTCTACATTATCTGGCGTGAGAGAAATAAGATCAGATTTCGGAAAAGCAAGTTGGATACGGAGGGAGTTTTGTGTATATATATATATATATATATACCAGAATAAGCCAAACAAGGAAGAAGTGGCACTGGAACCTAGCACTCCAACAGTTTATTGGTACTCCTTAGAAGGTGTTAGAAGTAATTGAATCTGTACAGATAGTTCCTTTGCATTATGTTATAGCTTTCATGGGAGTATAGGTAGCTAGTCCAATCCCTATTCTAGTTTGTATGTTACTTTTGGTTATCAATGCAACATATGAGAGTAGCAATTATTATAAGAGTACTAAAAGGATACTTTGTCTCTGTGACTAAGACTAGATGCTCTAATGATTCAAGTTCAATAGCTACTTTTTTTGTGTTACAACAATTAACACTTTAATTTGGTCTGTAAACGACTTGTTTTAATAACTCTCTATCTATGTTAGAAAAGACATCTACAAAGGAATGTTGTTGTTCCACAACCTACTATATATCCAAGTTGTTTGGAATGTTTTCTTATCTCAATTCTCTTCAGGCAGAATCTAGAGAAAGTTTGACTATGTGGGTGTCATGCATCTTTATTACACTAACTAATTACTAATAATAATAGAGTGATCTTTCATATAATTGATATCATTTCTTCCAATCTCATTGATTTAGTTGAGTGATTTTATTGATACAAAATAAAGTTCAATTACTTTACTAGATAAATTCTCAAAGTTGAGTGACCTTTTGATATATTAACTCCAATAATATTAGTATCATTGTTCACCTAGTTAGTTATATAAAAGGCCTAGATTGTATCAGTTATCATATAAAAAAGGAGAATGAGGTTTTTAAGTGTCAAGTATTTTTGGAAAAAAATAGTGATATTTTGATCGTAAATGAAACAAAAATGATGTTTGAAGGCAATTTTTAAATCTTGGGTGACCATTTAAGGAATTAAATCTGAATAAACCAACCAAAAGAAGGATACATTTTTTGGAGAAGCTCGGGTTACCTTTGCACCAGACTGTTGTTATCTCCTGTATTCAAATTAGCAAACCAGAAATAATAAAAAATGAAAAGAAAAACACAAAGAACTATCCGAGTTCACAGAACCCATTGTGTGTCCTTAAGAAATTTAATCCCCTCAAGTACCCGAGGTTGCAGATTAATTCCTCCCAAGATAAAACGGATTAACCATTAAAGAAGTAGCGGTACCTCAAACTTCGATAATTTCAACGAACTCAAAATGACAGCAACGAATCACACTCACAGACACGATTGATCGATTTTGTTTTGTAAGAAATGTATGCAAAAGAAGGGAAGAATTTGATACAGAAAAATGAGAGAAAACCTCTCTATTTATAGCCAACAAAGGGTAAAGGTCACAACTCTTTGGAAAGAAGACAACATTTCAGAAAGGTAACAACACTTTGGAAAAGACATAACCTTTCAAACGGTCACAATCCTTTAGAAAGGACACAACCTTTCATAAAGTTCACAACCCTTCGGCATAGTCACGACTCTTCAGGAGAGTCACAGCCCTTCATTTCCTGCTCATACCTTTAAAACCCAACAATCCCCCACATGAATAGGGAATGGCTATTGTTAAAACATATGCATCAAAAACTGTGTTATTCGTAATTAAGGATTGATTGCCTCTGGATAAGTGGGTTTCCCTTTGAACTTTCCGTAGTGAACATATATCGGATATACTTGGTCAATCGGTAGATTTGATATCTTTGAACCGTCGAGCTTTGGTGTATACCTAGACAACATAAGTCACACAATCAACCCTTTAGCTGTTTTTGGTTCTCATTGTTTTGTTTGTTTCAACCATGAACACGTCTCGGTTTATAAGTGCGTAGTGAACTGGCCTTATCGGATTCTCCTTCAAGCGGCTTACACTTCACACTTACATAGGTGATTTCTAAATGTGTTATCCCGTAGATACACCATTTGATATACCCTGTATCAAACTTAGAAATCATTAAAAAGTCCTAATTCATTTATCCTTGTTACTGAACATTGTCTTATCATGAGAATGGACCATAAAAAATATTTTGACAATGTTGAACCGTCATCAATGACTTTGTTTGATCTCCTTGAACTTAGATCTTGGGATCTCCAGTCTTCTAGGTAGACTTACCGCCACAATGACTTGTTCTCGGCCATAGTACCATTCCCTTTGATAATCTATCAACTCCCTCTCTAGTTAGGCCTTTTATAAGTGGATCCGACACATTATCCTTTGACTTTACATAGTCAATTATGATAATTCCACTAGAGAGTAGTTCTTTAACGATATTATGTATACGTCATATATGACGAGACTTTCCGTTATACATCATGTTCCATGCCCTACGTATTGCAAATTAACTCTCACTGTGTATGCATACTGGAGCTAAAAGGTTTGGGCCAAAAATCTTTCAAGAAATTTTGGAGTCATTCAACTTCTTTACCGGTCTTATCTAGAGTGATAAACTCAGATTTCATAGTAGAGCGAGCGATACATCTCTGTTTGGAAGATTTCCTAGAGACTGCTCCTCCACCAAGAGTAAATACATATCCACTTGTGGATTTTACTTCATTTGACCTGGTGATTCAATTTGCATCACTATATTCTTCCAATACTGTTGAATATTAGTTATAATGCAAAGCAATAGTTTTATTTAAGTATGTTTTAAATACTCCAAAACTCTTTTCATTGTCATACAATGAGTTTGATTGAGATTACTCGTGAACCGACTTAGTTTATTAATAGCATATGCTATATCTGATCGCATACACTTCGTGATATTTATCATACTTCTCAATACTCTAGCACAATCCAATTGTGAGTCACTTTTGCTTTCATTCTTTTGAAGTACAAATCTCACATTTATTGGAGTGACTTAACAAGTTTACAGACTTTCTTTTCTTTACCAGAACCACAAAGCCCTTGGGTTGTTCCTTGTAAATTTCTTCCTCCAATTTTCATTTAAAATAAAAATGTTTTCACATCCAATTTGACGAATTTGAAGGCAATATTCCGCAACTAGCGCAATTAACATCTGAATTGATGTAATCCTAGTTAGTGCTATTATCTGTCAAACAAGGCTTTCTTATTGTCTAAAGCCTATGACAACAAGTTTGTCTTTGTATTTGTCAATAGTTTCATCAACTTTCTTTTCCTTTTGTAGATCCACTTTGAATCCAAAAGTTTATTTCCTCGAGGAAGATCAACCAACTCTCAAGTATGGTTGCTCAAGATTGAATCTATCTTACTATTGACAAACTTTTCTCAAAGAGAATAAGTCCACAAAGGACATAACTTTTAGAATATATGAGACTCATTTTCAAGAAGAAATGCTACAAAATCAAACTCGTAGGAAGTAATTTGTCCATTGACATTTACTACGCCTCCGAATCTCTTTATTAAGTACATTCTCCTTTGGTTCTTTCCAAGGTCGTTTAGACCCTTCACTTGACTATCCAACAGTTCGGACTTATGAACCATAAATCGACATGCTTTACTATTTGTAGCATATCCAATGAACATACAATCCAAAGTCTTAGGTCCTATTTTGACCCATTTGGGAATAGTTCCCTCATTTCCATTTCTCATATGAAGTAGACTGTATTGGAAATTGTTTGATCACTATCTTGCAAGAGTTATTGCTTGTATAAACTTTAAGGGACGACAAACAATTCTCTATCAGGCTACAACAAAGACTGAACAAACACAACTTTCTGTTGCTCCCTTTCTTAACAAACAAACGTTTTTTTTTATTATTATTTGTTACTCCCTTTACTAACAAACAAAACTTTTTGTTTCTCTCTTTATGAACAGACAAATTTTTTTGTTGTTCTCTTTTGCTATAATGATAGCACCCCCCACAAATTTTGTGGTAAACCTGAACTTATAAATAGGACATTTAACATTTCCTTCAAAGTTCAGTTTTTTCCTGTCAACAATTTAATTAGATTGGGGTGAGAATGTGCAGTAATTTGATGGATGATTCCATTTTTCAAATATATTTCTGCAAAAGAAGATTCATATTCTCTACATCTACCACTTCTAATCATGACAATCTTTTTATCCAACTGATTTTCAACTTCAGATTTATATTGTCAATATGTTTCTATTGCTTCATCCTTACCATTTAGTAAATAAACATAACAGTATCTAGTACAATTGTCAATAAGGGCAATATGACCCAAATGTTTGTTTTACAACACAAACATAACACATCACTTTTCACCAATGTTCATGTCTATAAAAACAAAATTAATAGACATATCTTTTCATGAAAAATCACAATATTTTGAAGTGAAACTTTTTCATCAAAGAATACAATTCTTTTCAATGAGTAATATAATTTTGTGGTATCATACTAGTCATATCATATACTAGTAAAGAGAGACTCAACGATCACAATATCAAATATACTCTAAGAATTTTGTGGGTCTAACATAATACAAGATTGTCATTAAATTTCATATCTTGTACTTTCAAATTTTAATTAGATAGTAAGTCTAATTTTGTCTTTATCACAAGTAAAGAACCCCTCACATTTTAAATATGTTCTCAAAAATATTTTTCAAATATTTCAAATTATTTTCCACATATTTTTTTCCATGCTTACACATTGGCAAAACGAAGCCTTCTTTTGGAGATTTAATCTATATAAACACCCATTGCAGGCACAAAAGCCACTAATTTTATGTCACTAGTGTTTTTTTTCCTTTTTGTCACAACTAGACAAAACACTTAGTATTTACAATACTAACAATAAAGATTCAATCTTTATATAACTTGTTTCTAGTTTAACGATGAAATTTTTATATTCTTCTAATCGTTAACCGAATGAACCTTGAATTCTAATGAAATTTTAATATTCTTCGAATCAGTTTCACATTCAGACAGAGTAGCAAACCAAAAAGGTTTTAATCTCCAGAAACCTCAAATACAACACTGTTTCGAGCCAATGATGAAGATTTTATTTTTTTTCAATCATTTAGCCTTAATATTCGTGACGAAGATTTTGTACTCTTCAAGTCAAAATATTCATTCAAACAGAGTATTTAACAAATTGGTGAAGTTTCTATATTCTTCAAACCAATGCACAATCTGATTTGTTCGTGAAGCTCTTATATTCTTCAAATCAAAGGAGAAAAAAAAATCTCCAAAAGTCAAACACAATCAAATTTCACATGGAGTAGAAAACTACAAAAGTTTTATTTTTCCTCCTCTAAACAGAATACATATTAATAATAATAAAGATATATTCTGAGATCATCACATAATGATCATCTATCCTAACATTTATGAAATAAATTTCATAACTTATAAAGGATAGAAAAGGAAAATAATAATCAAGAAAAATAAAGAGAGAACCTGATTTTTACTCTCATTGAATCATATTCTATCTGTCAGCAATAATTCCATGCAAATCACTTTTCTTGCTATTTTTTTTTTCTTTTCTCAGTTTTCATCATATTCTTATTTTCCTCAAGAAGACATTTAATTTCAACAAGAAACTAAACTCATGTTCAAATATTGTTAGGAGACAATATTTATTCATTTACTTCTTCTCATAGTTATATAAAACCAAGAACATAGGGAAAAAATTAAAGTGCTGATCTTAGCCTTTATGCACAAAATAACTTTTCTCATTAAAAAGAAAATTGAAGGGGTGCAATGTTTGAATGCACTTGGGAAGAAAATAAAAATAATCTTACCCATCCAAGGAAAACTTACTACAAAAAATATAATCGAACATATTAAAGTAGTACTAATTCATCCCAAATCTCTTTTATCATATGATAAAATAATTCTCTTTTTCTTCTTTTTCTTTCCCCATAAAAAGAACACAGAAAATAGAAGTAATTTCCTTTACCACAGAAAATACCAACATTAAATTTCTTAAGCTTGTTATCTCCTGTATTCAGATTAGCAAACCAAAAATAATAAAAAATGAAAAGAAAAGCACAAAGAACTATCCGAGTCCACAGAACCCATTGTGTGTCCTTAAGAAATTTAATCCCCTCAAGTACCCGAGGTTGCAGATTAATTCCTCCCAAGATAAAACGGATTAACCATTAAAGAAGTAGCGGTACCTCAAACTTCGATAATTTCAACAAACTCAAAATGGCAGCAACGAATCACACACAGAGACACGATTGATCGATTTTGTTTTGTAAGAAATGTATGCAAAAGAAGGGAAGAATTCGATACAGAAAAATGAGAGAAAACCTCTCTATTTATAGCAAACAAAAGGTAAAGGTCACAACTCTTTGGAAAGAAGACAACCTTTTAGAAAGGTCACAACACTTTGGAAAAGGCATAACCTTTCAAACGGTCACAATCCTTTAGAAAGGACACAACCTTTCATAAAGTTCACAACCCTTCGGCATAGTCACAACTCTTCAGGAAAGTCACAACCCTTCATTTCCGGTTCACACCTTTAAAACCCAACAACTGAACATAAAACACAATTCTCCTTAGGGAGTGCATTTTGATTTATAAATGTGGTGTCAAGGAGAGTTTGCGCGCACGTTGACCAAACTCAAGCAAAAGCAAGACAAAAAAGGCATCTTGGCTGTAAATTTTTCAAATTTCTTCATACTTCAAATCAACTTGTCCAGATGAACATTAGTTGGTGGAAAACACCCTGCAGACGAATGTTGATTGTAAGTCGACACCGAGCATTCTTTTGAAAATTCATCTACCATGAGTCTTTAGTAGAAATTGCTACGGAGCATTTCCCATACAAGTTTCTTTAGAACTGTATCTCATCCCTCTATTCGTGCTAATCTCTTCATACCTCACCATCGAAATATTTCAATATTATCATAATTCAATACTGGGGCAAATTTTTAATAAAAATTTGCTATGTTCTCGAACTACATGTGGCCTGATTTCTCATGAAACCTGAGATATGTAGGAAGCTCGGACGCCAGAGTTCGGCCATAAATCCATAAACATCCTTGCCAAGTTATTGCTCATATTTATTTTGGTGGGTCGCCTAAAATGGGATTGTGTCAATATTTCTTTGTCCACATCTTCTTTACTCTCTTCTATGGAGAAAGAAAGGGGCAAGTTGTTGACACCCAATTTTGGCTCTCCACATTTAACTATAGTAATAATTATAATAATTATAATAAAATATATATATGTTATGAAATTTTTATTTTTTTTATAGGAATACAAAATTTTTTAATTATTTATTTGACTTGATAAATTTATTTCTTAAATGTTATTTCTTATAAAAATTAAATATATTATATTACTACTTACTTTCTCATTTTTTTAAATAAATGTTATTCTCCTTAAGAATTGAATCTTTTGGGTTCAAATATAATTCCTTTTGTCGCAATAAATATTTTTCGTACATTTATTAAAATTAAAAAGCTTAGTTAATTGATGATTTACTAATTTATATTAATTTAATTTTAAGAGTGACTAATTTTATCAAATAAGCTAATCTTGCAAAATAATTATCACTTATGGCTATTTAATAAAGAAAGTAGTTATAATTTAAATGAATTCAATTTGAGCAAATTTGGCAATCCAAGTCTTATTAAACCGGCCAATCCGTGTATGCCACGTAGGCGAGCACATGGATTGTGCTTCTTTAGATTCGATCTCAATCTTACAATCTAATCTAACGGCCTCAATTAATTCATCCTTTTACTATTATATATATATATATATATATATAATTATTATTTATTTTTAAACTCTTTACTTTTACCAACCATCCGATCAAATGATTGGACGGCCCAAATTAAATACCAAGCTTTTCATCATTCCAAAAAATAGTACGCCATTTCAGACTTTCTCCTTCTCCAAGACGTTGCTTCTTCCCCAGGCCCCTTTCACGCTCATCTCACATCCCTCTGCCAAAAACGGCCATGAACCGCCGGAAAACAACAATATCCGGCGGTCTCCAACATCATCCAATCCCCCATCGCCTCACAACTTCTCCTCCTTCCCCAGGCGCTGCCCTTACCCATGCCCCATCACTCCTTCGTCCCGTCAAGTTCGGCCATGAACCACCGGAAAGCAACAATATCCGGCAGTCTCTTGCTTTATGTCTCCTTCATCACCCTTTTTTGATAAAAAGAGACACCCTAAGCCGCCTATGCCTAATCCCAATGGCCCCAAAAATCTGAAAGGGTTGATGTCGATTTGATTTTAGTTGCAGTCCTCCGTCCCCAACAATTTTTGGATTTTAAATCCGACTTTGAAGTTAGATTTCGCCTATAAAAGGGGGGAGAGAAAAAGAGAGAGGAAGAGAAAAGAAAACGGATAGGAACGAGATCGGAGAACAAATAGAAAAGAGGGGAAGGACATCCAGGAAAAATCTCAAAACAATCCAAAACAGGAAGAAAAACAATCTGAGAATCAACTGTTTGTTTGTCTATTTTTTTCTTTGTTTCTCGAGTTTGAGTTCGGGAAAGGAATTCGAGGTTGGAATCTTTGACGTCAAAGCTTTAGTTTACTGCTTCAAGGAAGGTAATTTCGTCTCCTCTTACATTTTTGTTGATGCGGTTGTTATGTGTTCAACACTTGGTATAGGGTCTGTTATTACGAAGTATTTGGTTTCCATGTTTTAGTCCTTGCTTTAATTTCATTTTCTTATGAGTCTCTGGGCAGTATGCATAAGTCAAGCATCAGTGGAGTTGTTTGAATGTTATGTGTTGATCATTATGTTCATCAACTTGATTTTGTATCCATATAACTAGCTGAATCTATGCTTTGCGTTGCTTGGAATTGTCGATGTTCATTTAGTCTCCATTTTGAGTGTTCTAACTGTGTAGCTCTATTTTCATCACTGTTGGTTTGAATCATAACTCGAATGCCGGTCGTGATTCTGTTGTATTTCAGCTGCTCATATCGTTAATATAAACTTGAGTTAGAATCAACTTGGAAAAGCATAAGGCATGTTCATATTACTGCTTTCAAGTTCTGCAACATGATTTCATAAGACGTTTAGCCTGATTTATGTTGTTCTCTGTCGCTAAGTGTCGTTCACATTTAAACCAATGTTTCTGCATCTTTAAAATTTCATACGTAACCTCATTATTACGAAAGTCAGATTTCACTTAAAGTTTTGGGAGTTTCGGTTCTAAATTTTGTTTACTCCTTCAAGTATAACCAAGCTTTGTCTAAATAATCATTTTTCTAAATGTGAATGAGACATTTTAGCACTTAAAATCATGTCCTTCACCTG
>NC_064293.1:10606919-10651981 GCF_019186545.1 Solanum stenotomum
GTATTTCACATCTCCATGTTGAAGAAATGCATAGGCGATCCTTCATTGATCCTACCGACTGAAAGTATAAAGATCAATGATAACTTATCTTATGAGGAGGTTCCTGTTCAAATCTTGGATCGTCAAGTTCGTAGGTTGAGAACGAAAGATGTAACCTCAGTTAAGGTCCTTTGGAGGAACCAATTTGTTGAGGAAGCTACTTGGGAAGCCGAATAAGACATGAAGAAGAGATATCCATATCTCTTTGAATCCGCAGATCAATGTATTAATTTCCTTCTTAATGCTCTTTTAATTATAATGAGCATGTTGTTGTTGTCGTTGTGTTTGCATAGTTGCTTGTTGGGTGGTTGAGTTGTTGTTGCACCCTTAGCCTTATAAGAATAGCTGCATTCGAGGACGAATGTTCCCAAGGGGGAGATATTGTAACATCCGACAATTTGAAGTGGCTTTGAAGGAGCTTGAAATTTGGAAATATTCATTTTTGGAAAAAAATTAAAAATCTGGAAATTTGGCTAAGTGTGGAAATCAGTGAGTTTTGGCCAACTTTGAGTAGTCGTCACTCCTAGCTCAGGATGAGTTAGGAGTGGTTCCAGTTATGGTTGCGAAGCTCGTGGAATGACCTTTCCAACGCCACTGAGTTTGCTCGATTCCGAGTTCATATGAGGGAGTTATGCCCTTTAGAAGTTGGACAGTTGGAAGGGAAATCCGTCCGGAAATTTAAGGGCATTTTGGTCCTTTCACAAATTATTTCTTTTGAGGTCATATGGTTGTATTAGGCTGATACTTGGATCATTTTTTTTGTCCCATTTTGAAAGAGAAAGAGTTAGGGTTCTTGAGATTAAAGAAGAGAAGAAGGAGAAGAAGAAGAAGAGAAGAAGGAGAAGAAGAAGAAGAGAAGAAAGAGGAGATTAGTCGAGATCATTGTGGATTTTTCGTCGGGGGTGATCCCTATCAAGGTATGTGAGTTTTTTTCGCGTGGGTTGATTCTTTCCCCCACACACACCAAGTTTATTCTATGATTTGAGAAAAGATTGGGAATTGTTGTTGAATTGTTGAAGTTGTTAGTTGTTGTTGATGTTGTTGGTGGTGTTGTTGAAGTTATTATTCGTTGTGAGACATGATTGGGTCGTATATTTACGTTGAAACCTATTGTATGTTGTGGGAATTACGATTCTAAGAGTTATGACCTTTGTTAAGTTGATTCACCATCAATTCGCAACAATTTCTGGGCTGTCGATCCCCATCCACGGGCGTGACCTACGGACCGTAGATCGATTGACGGTCCGTACTGGTCAACCGTCGATCGGGACAGAAGTTGGGTTTTTGGGGCATCGAACTACGGTCACGACCTACGGTCCGTAACCTGATCTACGGACCGTGAGTCCGGACCGTAGGTCAACACTTAGTCTTTTTTTATAAATGAATTATGGGAAGTTTCTGACGCGATCTACGGACTTGCAGTACGGACCGTAAGTCCATCTATGGTCCGTCGATGGAGTCCGTAGGTGCCATCTGTGTCACCAGAAATCCGAAGTCCCAGCCAAGTTTTCCCCATTCCTTTTCTCACTTTCTCAAGCAAGTTCCAAAGTAATATACCTATGATTTATAGTTGTTTCCGACACTCCAAAGTACGTCTAAACGTTCTAGAATCCCTCCATAACATGTGATCGAACACCTTGAATTCATAATTCCGATTCAAGGAAAGACAGTTCCAAGTCAAGTGAAGTTAGAAGCAAAAGAAAAAAGTCTCAAGTTTCAGGTCGAGTAAGAGTCTTGGGTTTCAAGTTAAGTCAAGAGTTTAAAGTTGAGTCCATTTTCTCAAAAGCTATTGGGAAACTAAGTATTCCCAAAGAAGTTTATAAATGTTTTTACTTTTAAGTAAGGAAGGAACCATGTTTTCCAAAAGAGCCTTTGGGCTAAGTTTTGAGTAATTATCTCAATTAAAGAAAGATGTATTTAAAGCACTTATGAGCCAAAGTATTTTGGGAGTAGTATTGAGCACCGAATTGGGGACGCGAGTTCACTTTAACTCAACTCTCCATAAGAACCATGCGCCAACGTGGGACTTGACGTATCATTCTTTTTAGATGATTACGTAAGATTAAGCTAGTGGATCCACTAAGTAAAGTTAGCTTCCTATATCACGGCAAGATATAGGATGGTCCTTGGGCAACGCGAGGTAAAGCGTTGTATCATCACTAGGGCTCATAGTGGTGGTTGTCGGTTAAAGAACCTCCCACATAAGCTATATTACTTTTATATAAGTACAGTTGAGTTGCTATTGTTTTATCATTAACAAGCTAAGTGGTTTATACTGTTTTACAAGCTATATATATATCGCATGCGTCTTATTGCTTTATATATTGAGTTCAGTAAATCATGAGTCGTACAGAGTCGGGGTAAGTGTTCTCCTGTAATTCCTTTCAAGCTTAAGTTGTGTTTTGGCTTTCCCGCTCGCATACTCGTACATTCCATGTACTGATGCCAGTTGGCCTGCATCGTTTGATGATGCAGATTCAGGTACCCCGGATCAGCAGCCTGCTCGTCGTTGATCCAGCTGAGCACTCCAGAGTCAGTGGTGAGCCTCCTTGCATTCCGGAGGACTCAATTATTTTGTGTTCTTAGTTTTTGTCTTATTAGGATGTTGTGGGGTCTGTCCCAACATCCATCACAGTATTTCTTAGAGGCTTCATAGACAGATAGTTAGTCAGCTAGTTTTGAGTCTCTTATCTATGTATATATGTAAATATCCTATTTTGAGATTCAGGTTGCCTTATGGCCATATTTTATAAGTAAAGTTGTTTCGAAATATTACATTTCTTTGAGTTATTCTGTTGAGTTAGGTTTCCGCTGAGTTAAGAAAGCCAGGCCAAGGGTTCGCTTGGGGCCAGAAATGGTCTCCGGGTGCCGGTCCCGCCCAGGGTATAGGCTCGGGGCGTGACATATTTAAGATTACAAACCTTCATATAATATTTGAACTTCTAGTATTTTTTATTCTATTTTATTTTAGAAAACTCCATTTTACGTAGTTTCATTCAAATTACACATCCTATATTACTACGTATTCACACCCAACTACTATCTTATTTTCATTTCATGTCTTAAATAAGACGTCAAGTTCTCGCAAAATTCAACATCTATATATTTTTAGGATAATTTTACAACTATATATATTTTTACATACAAATTTATCATACATTTAAGTACATTTATTTATTTATTTTACAATATGATAAAATATTACTATTAAAGCTATTTTATAAGACTAATATATGTCGTACCTTGTATTGTACTCTTTTCTTAAATATAATAAAATTTACTTAGCATTGATTTTAAAACAAATAAATAAACACGTTTTCCTAATTATATTTTTCTAGACTAAGTTTAAGGACTATCTTCGGATAGGCTCTGAGGGGTGCTTAACACCTTCCCCTCGAGTAACCAAAACCCTTACTCAGAATTTCACTAGTTTCGCAAATCAAAACAGAGTTTACATTTACATATTTTAAAAAAGGGTTTTCCTAATATTTTCCTTAAAATTTAGGTGGCGACTCTAAAACAAAAACAATTTTTTCCAAAAATCAGAGTGTCAGCCATATTATGTTGTGAACTGTTTCGACCGGTTCGAAATAGGGTGCGACAGCGTAGCGACTCTGCTGGGGACCTTACTTAGGTTTTAACCTTAGAAAAACTCAATTTAGGAGCAACATTTGTGATTACATATTTATTTTTCAGCTTGCTATTGATATATTGCTTTGACTGAAAGGTCGCAAGTGAAATCCAAGCTTGTGTTCCTTATTTGTTTTAAGACACTACTTGTTATTGCTTTCCCTACATTGTCATCTGCACATTCTATCGAGTCTTGGCCGTACACGCACACATTGTATAAGCGAGGGGTGTTCCTGCACTCCTCCGAAACTCTCTTTAGATTCCTTAGTTTCAGAGTTGGTGCAATTAAGATAGTGCACCTTCTCGCAATTATTCAGTCCCAATCTCAATCATCTAGGAAAAAATCTTGCAATTATTCAGTCCCACTCTCAATCATCTAGGAAAAAAATCTTACTCTTTAAAATAGGTCATGTTGCATAGCCTTAGGCAAGACAATATACGGTATTGTCGGTGCATTTAAGAAACCACCCAAATGTCAATGAGTTTCTTCTTTAAAACTCAACGACATAAACCTTGTGTGAAATTGATATAAATTATCTAAACTTAAACACTTAACAGATTTGGAGCAAATAAACTCATTACACCCTTTACCTCTTTTCAGATGAACCTCAACCAAGACTTACCGGATATCCAAACGGTCGTTTCAGCACCCCACATTCTACAGAATTGGTGGCAAAATATCCGCAGGATACACAGGGCAGAGATTCAAGGGCATTTAGGAGCATTCTTGTCGCTTCTGGGGACACAATGCGATAAAGTCTTTGTCACTCAGCTAATGGGGTTTTGGGAACCGAGCACCGTAACTTTCAAATTCCTGGATTTTGAGGTCACTCCCATACTAGAGGAGATCAGTAGTCTTATCGAACTTCCGATTAGAGGGAGGCTGCCGGTGATCCCCTCAACTATTTGTACAGGTGACTTCCTAAGTCTCTTGGATCTGCACATATTTCGGTCATTGAGATATGTGGACGGCGGGCACGTCGAGTTGGACTATCTCTTTCAGAGGTTTGGGCATTCGGAAGGTTACTATGAATATCAGTGTGAATTTGAATGCACTCGCCGAGAGCATGGGAGCATATAAGGCCCAGAGTATTCGTTATGGCTTTTTTAGGAGTTATGGTGTTCCCGATAAGGTCTAATTCTATCGACATCAACATATTGCCTATAGTTATAAGCATCTTTGACGATCCACAAAGATTTACTTTGGTGCCTATGATCCTCATCGAAATTCTTCGTTCAATGACAGCCTGCATTAGGGGGCATAATTTCTTCGGAGGATGCAGTATATTGCTACAGATTTGGCAAGGGAACATTTCTATCGACGTGATCCCCAAATGGATTACTACATAGGTGCTCTTAACAAGATCGAAAGCCACGAAGATCGTCTCCAAAATTGGGTGGGTGCGCCGATAGGAAGGGAAGAATGGCGCACATTTTTGAACAACCTCACAGGAGATGCCATCCAATGGAAGTTCTCTTGGGTAACAGGATTGGCATTTGCAAGGACTCGGTACTTTTTCTTTATCGAGTTAATCGGGCTCAGAGGCATCCAACCATATGCACCTCTTCGGGTTATGCGGCAATTTGCAGTTATCCAAGACATTCCGCTATGATCCATAATGGGATCACATGAAAATGCATTCACTTCAGTCTCGCTGGAACGGATAAGAAATATGCAAGCCGAGTGGGAATCTATAATCGATTTAGAAATAGGAGAAGAAAGCTGGTGTACGCCAGAGTATTACGCTTGGTGGAATACAGTGAGTCATATGGCTCGTCCAAGCGCACACGGACATTGGGGGTTTGTAGACAGACAACAAGTTGATTGGATTAGAGAATCGGTGCTTCTTCGCATGGGATTCACTACACCCATGTACAATCAGATAGTTCCGGGATCCGTCGATTACTTAACCCAGGAAGAAGACCCAGAAGAAGACCCAGAAGAGGATCCTGAAGAGGACCCGGAAGAAGATCCAGAAGAGGACCCAAAAGAAGATCCTAAAGAGGACCCAGAAGAAAATCCTGAAGAAAACCCAAAATAGGACCCAGAAGAAGAAGTGTGGGAAGATCACATGGAGGTTTCTGAGATGGGTTCTAACGTCTATGACCCAAGAGATGGAGGGGTTATAGACATATCATCCGAGCATGGCCCTGAAGAGTCTCCAGAGTATCACCCCGGCCCTTCCTATGATGTGGACGATGATGATGATGATGCTCCAACTTGGCCGTAGATCATTTTTCTTCTTTCAATTCCCTCATAAGTTCCTCAAAAGGCCGTATGACCTATCCCTTTTGTATGCCTTATGGCCACCCATGTACTTTCGTTTCTTCGGCTTCCGACCACCTACATCGTTGTAATAGCCAAACCTCAATCAATGAAGTTATGTTTGCTCCAAATCTAAAATGAGTTTAAATGGATCATTTATTATCAAACTAATTGCAACGTAGGCCTACCTCAGGCAAAAAGAGGTTCTATATTAGGGCGGGCTTTGAATGTCGCCGAATTGGCATATATATGTGTTACATCTACTTATTTGTTACAACTTTTAATATTTCCCAAACTAACATAGTTTTATTTTTCTTTGTTTTCCTTTCTTTATTTATCCCCAAAAGTACGTTGATTTGTGTCGACTTGCAAATTGGCTGACTCACGATACAACCTTTGATCAAAGAGAAAGATGACTGATAAAGACGACTTTAACGCTGTTGCAAACATAATGATACCTATTGAGAACCCCGAAGGTTCTCGAAATATGATGGACAACCAAAATGAAGAGAAAATGGCTCACATGGAGCAAGAACTGGAGATCTTGAGGGAAGAATTACGCCAAGTGCGAGACTTGGCCAAACTATCGGCTACCACTTTCCCTACTTTCAAGACGCCTATCTACTTCGTAAAAGCTGACATGCCAAATCAGCCAGAACAAACTCAAAACGCTCCTACTTACGGTCAAGTACCACCAGCTTCTCTAACCGTAGTCAGGACCGTTCTCGACCTTTCCAACCACGACCATACCATACCTACAATGCAGCAGATACTTAGGGCACATGTCGCCGCTCCTTACGAGCCACATGTTCCACCCGTATATGCCGCTGGGGCTCCTACCTTCATATGCCAGCTGTTGTTAATGTCTCATACGAGGTCGATCAATATGAAAAAATGGAGAAAGATGCTCAGTTGAAAGAAGACGCGTCGATAAAGGCCCAGCTTCAGGGTCTAAGAAAAGCCTTGAAAACCTTACAAGTCACTAGAGGGACAGAGAGTCTGGATTATGATGACTTGTGCATCTATCCAGACATTGACATGCCAGTAGGGTTTAAACCACCGAAGTTTGACATGTTCGATGGAAAGGGCGACCCTCACGCGCATTTACGGGCATACTGTGACAAGTTAGTTGGTGTAGGGAGAAATGAGAAGTTGAGGATGAAGTTGTTCATTCGGAGTCTGTCTGGAGAAGCATTAACCTGGTATACCCTCCAAGACCCTCGCAAATGGACTGACTGGCAGGAAATGGCTGAGGACTTCATGACTCGTTTCAGATTCAATACTGAAATTACTGCTGACAGATTCTCATTGGCCAATATACAGAACAAGCTATCTGAGAATTTCCAGGAATATGCACGACGTTGGAAAACTGAAGCCGCGAGGGTGCAACCACCACTAGATGAGAGTGAGCTCTCGAAGTACTTTATTCGAGCTCAAGAAGGTGTCTACTTTGACAAGATGATGTCAATGATGGGTCAGAAGTTTGCAGAATTGGTCAAGATGGGAGACTTTATAGAGTAAGGTGTTAAATCTGGGAAGATTCAGTCTATGGTCGCATTGCAAGCTGCAAGTAGGGCTATACAATCGGGTTCCATTGGTGGCATAAAAAAAAAGGGAGGATGTTTCAGCTGTCACTTACCAACTAGGAGGACCATCTCACCGATACCCCAATAATCCCTAAATCGTTGTGCATACTTCATACGTCCAAGTGTATAATACCCAACCACACTATAACCCACCCCGAGCACCAGCATACCAAAACCCTCCAAGACCATATGTCCTTGTCCAAGCACCAATTCACCAAATCAGACCAGCATATGCACCGAGACCACGTCCAAATCCTGAAGCTAGAAATTATCGCGCTTACACACCAATTGCCGAGCCCTACGCCCAATTGTTTGAGAGGTTGAGGACAGCGGGAGTGCTGCAACCGGTTGAAGGAAAACTTTCTGATCCAATCCATTGCAACTTTGATGGAAACAAGCGATGTGCTTACCACTCGGGAATCCAAGGACACGACACAGAAGATTGTTAGATCGAGTCTTTGATCAGAAGAGGAGTAATCAAATGCACTCCAGCACCTCCCAACGTGAACAACAATCCCTTGCCAAATCATGAGAATCGGGAAGTCAATATGGTTACTCTGGATGACGAATATGAGACCCCCGACTATCCAAACATAGATGAAGCGGATGTCATGACATCTTCGGCGCAACCTGTTATCACTGTTCAGCTAAGGGAACCTTTGACTGTCCAAACATATCTCCCAAGAGTTGTAGTGACCACTCTAATTGCTAAGAAACCTGAGTATGACACCAAAGCAGTCCCTTGGGACTATCGAGCAAGTGTCAAGGGCAAGATGATCGACACTGCCGTGGCTCAAGGGATGACTAGGTCGGGGAGGTGTTATGCCCCAGAGGACCTAAATCAAAAAGTTCTCGGAAAAGAACAGAATCCAAAGAAGAATATTACCGATGTTGAAGCTGCAGAGTTTTGGAAGAAGATGCAGTCTAAAGACTATTCGGTTGAAGAACAGTTGAAGAAGACGCCAGCCCACATATCCATTTGGTCTTTGCTTATGAGTTCTGAAGCTCATAGGGATACTTTGATGGAGGTGTTAAATGGAGTGATAATTCCAAAAGAGACCACAAGTAAGACCTTAGCTGCAACGATTGGAAGAATAGTGGAAGCTAACAAGATTTCTTTCCACGATGATGAGTTGCCCGCAAAAGGGGCTAGGCACAACAAAGCGCTTTACATCGCAGTCAAATGTTGTGATAAGATTGTGACTCAAGTTTTAATTGATGGTTGCTCTGGATGTAACATCTGTCCTTTCACCACTTTGAGAGATTTAGGCGTTAATATGGGAGATATAAGGGAAAGTCGTGTGAAAGTTAGAGTTTTTGATGGAGCGCAAAAAAGTGTCATCGAAGAGATCTATCTCACATTACAGGTGGGGCCGGCTGAATTCCCCATTTTATTTCAAGTGATAGATGTATCATCCAACTACAACTTGTTGTTGGGAAGACCATGGGTTCACATGGCAAGAGCGGTTCCTTCCACTCTTCATTAATGGGTAAAGTTTGAGTGAGGTCATACAGAAGTTACCATCCACGGAGAACTCAGTCACCCCGTTCATTCTGTTAATTCTATCCCAGTCATTGACAAGTTAGACGGAGCCACTTTTCACACTTTGGAAATCATGCAAGTTATAAGGGTCAATGAGGGAGCAGAGCCCGAAGATATTAAGTTGTCAAGTGCAGCGAAAATGGTTGCGTCAGAAATGTTGAAGTATGGGTATCAATCAAATAGTAGACTGGGACCCAAGTCCAACGGTATAGTTGAGCCAATCCAACTGAAGCATCAGAGAGGCACCAACATACTCGAATACGAGCCTGCCTTTGGAAGATTCCACCAGGAGGCGAGTGATACAATCTTCATACCAGAACAATCTTCTATTTCAGATCAAGCTAGCATTGATGACATCACAAAAGGATTAGGCAATCTGTTCGTGGCCATGGCTGGAGAAGAGAAAGGGATAAATCTCAACAAGTTGACCATTCGTGATGCCAAACCTGGAGAAATCTTGCAGAATTGGACCACTAGCCCATCCCTGTTTCAACCAGAGTCCTGGTAGTGTTAAAAAGTTGTCTTAATTTTAAAATTCGCATGATCAAATTGAGCCTTGAATCATGCCCAATCTTTTGTTGCTTGCCTTTTCTAAAAGCAAGAATGCTTTGAAATAAAAGTCTTTATTTTCTTTTACAAAAAAATCTCGTTATTTTAAATATTTATTTATTTTTACTTACCTTTGCACTTTTCAGCACTCATATTAATAAAAATCCTCGTTCAACGGTTATGACATGTAATGAATCCACCAAGCAAGATGAAAATGATGAACAAGATTACGAAGAGTATGATGAAAGCATGATGCCTGAAAATCTGCCACACGAGATTGAGCAGGTTGAAAGTCAGAAGAAAACCAATATAGATGAAACAGAGGTTGTCAACTTAGTAGATGGGGAAATCATAAAGGAGACACGAGTCAGCATACATTTGGAGGCGGAAAGAAAGCAAGAGTTACTAGAATTGCTTAAGCAGTATGTTGACGTATTTGCTTGGTCTTATGATGACATGCCAGGATTGAGCACTGATATTGTCTCGCACAAATTACCGATTGATCCCAGTTGTCTACTTGTTAAGAAAAAGACAAGAAAATTCAAGCCAGATTTGAGCTTAATGATCAAGGAGGAGGTAACTAAGCAAATTGAGGCGAACATTGTAAGGTCACAAATTACCCCACATGGTTAGCCAATATTGTGCCCGTACCAAAAAAAGATGGAAAGATCAGAATATGTGTGGACTATCGAGATCTCAACAGAGCAAGTCCTAAGGATGATTTCCCTCTTCCAAATATTCATATACTCATCGATAATTGTGCAAAACATGAGTTGCAATCATTTGTCGATTGCTTTGCAGGATATCACCAAATCCTGATAGATGAAAATGATGCAGAGAAGACAGCGTTTATCACTCCATGGGGAGTGTATTGCTATAGAGTAATGCCATTTGGTCTCAAAAATGCTGGTGCAACCTACATGAGGGCCATGACTACCCTTTTTCACAATATGATCCATAAGGAAATTGAAGTGTACGTGGATGATGTCGTTATCAAATCCAAAAAAAAGTTCAGACCACCTGGATGACTTACGAAAGTTCTTCGAGAGGTTGCGTAAGTATAATCTGAAGTTGAATCCAGCAAAGTGTGCATTTGGAGTACCCGCGGGAAAACTATTGGGATTCATCGTTAGCAGGAAAGGCATAGAGTTGGATCCATAAAAAATAAAGGCAATCCAAGAGCTACCTCCACCCAAGACCAGGAAAGACGTGATGAGTTTCTTGGGAAGACTGAATTACATCAGTCGATTCATAGCTCAATCTACAGTGATCTGCGAACCTATATTCAAGTTACTGAAGAAGGATGCTACCACAAAATGGACAGAGGAATGCCAAAGGGCTTTCGATAGAATCAAAGAATACTTGTCCAACCCACCAGTATTGGTCCCACCAGAGCCGGGAAAGCCTTTGTTATTATATCTATCTGTCATGGATAATGCGTTTGGATATGTATTGGGGCAGCATAATGAGACAGGTAGAAGAAAGCAAGCTATTTACTATTTGAGTAAGAAGTTCACACCATACGAGGCAAGATACTCGTTGTTGGAACGAACATGTTGTGCTTTGACTTGGATTGGGCAAAAATTTAGGCATTACCTGTCTGCATACACCACGTACTTGATCTCAAGAATGGATCCACTAAAGTACATCTTTCAGAAACCCATGCCTACGGGTAAACTGGCGAAGTGGCAAATTTTGTTGAGTGAGTTTCATATTGTGTATGTGATACAAAAGGCAATCAAAGGACAAGCCCTGGCTGATCACCTCGCAGAAAACCCGGTGGACCAGGATTACAAGACACTCACGACCTACTTCCCTGATGAAGAGGTTTTGTTTGTAGGAGAAGACATATCAGAGTCATATGATGGGTGGAGAATGTTCTTTGATGGAGCATCGAACTCTATTGGAATTGGAATAGGAGCAGTCCTAATTTTGGAAATAGGACAGTATTACCCGATCTTAGCCAAGATCAAGTTTTATTGTACCAACAACATGGCGGAATATGAATCTTGTATTCTTGGACTCAAGATGGCCATCGACATGAACATCAAAGAACTCTTGGTGATAGGAGATTCCGACTTATTGGTTCACCAGGTGCAAGGAGAATGGACCACTAAGAATGTCAAGATCATGCCTTATCTGCATTGCATTAAAGAGTTGAGTAGGAGATTCACAAGGATTGAGTTCAAACATGTCCCTCGAGCTCAAAATGAGTTTGCCGATGCTTTGGCAACATTGTCCTCGATGATTCAACACCCAAACAAGAATTACATCGACCTTATCGATATAGAGATACATGATCAACATGCATACTGTTTTCATGTAGATGAGGAAATGGATGGAAAACCCTGGTACTATGACATCAGAAGATTGATAGAAGCACAAGAATATCTTGAAAATTCCACAAGCAACCAGAAACGGACTTTGAGGAGGATGGCCAATCATTTCTTCCTTAACGGAAAAATCCTGTATAGGAGAACTTCAGATTTAGGATTGTTGAGGTGCGTCGACGCCGCAGAAGTGACAAGGCTTTTGGAAGAAATACATGCAGGAACATGTGGACCTCACATGAATGGGCTCACTTTGGCAAAGAAGATTCTAAGAGCCGAATATTTTTGGATGACCATGGAGAGAGATAGCATCCGATATGTGCAAAAATGTCATCAGTGTCAAGTGCATGGAGATTTTATACGGGTTCCACCAAATGAGCTCAATGTGATGGGTTCCCCTTGGTCGTTTGCCGCTTGGGGCATGGATGTTGTTGGACCCATAGAGTCTCCCGCGTCAAATGGACATCGTTTCATTCTGGTGGCTATCGATTATTTCACGAAATGGGTCGAAGCTTTGACATACAAAGCAGTAACTAAGAAAGTAGTGGTAGACTTTGTTCGCAATAACATAGTTTGTCGGTTTGGAATTCCAGAATCAATCATAACAGACAATGCAACCAACCTCAACAACGATCTTATGAAGGAAACTTGTGAAAAATTCAAGATTGCTCATCGAAATTCCACAGTTTATCGGCCACAGATGAATGGAGAAGTTGAGGCTGCAAATAAGAATATCAAGAAGATTTTAAGGAAGATAGTAGACAGTCATAGGCAATGGCATGAGAAGCTACCATATGCTTTGCTCGGTTATCGCACCACAATCAGAACATCAACTGGGGCAACTCCTTATATGTTGGTTTATGGCTCAGAAGCAATAATACCTGCTGAGGTGGAAATACCATCTTTAAGGATTATCCAAGAGGTTGGTCTCGACGATGCAGAATGGATACATAGCAGGCATGAACAGTTGATGCTCATCGATGAAAAAAGGATGGACGCGGTTTGTCATGGACAACTCTATCAGAACAGAATGACCAAAGCCTTCAACAAGAAAGTCAGACCTCGACAGTTCACACCGAGGCAATTAGTATTGAAGAAGATCTTTCCTCACCAAGGAGAAGCCAAAGGGAAATTTGCACCAAATTGGCAAGGACCCTACATGGTTCATAGAGTGCTCTCAGGAGGAGCGGTAATCTTAGCAGAAATGGATGGCAGAGTAAGCAAAAAGCCAATCAATTCAGACGCCATCAAGAAATACTACATCTGAAGACCTCAAGATTAGCGCTTATTTTGTGTACTTTTGCATTTTTCAATGTAACAGAACTACGTCTAGACCTGACTTCCCACGGTGGGATACGTAGGCAACCCACATCGGATCCGGTCTCCTTTAGAAAGCCCAAAATCATCATTTCCATGTATTTAGAACTACGCTCGACCTGAATTCCCTTGGTGGGATACGTAGGCAATCCTTGACGGATTCGGTCCCTTCATATTTTTCACTTTCCTATTGTAATTTGAACTACGTCCTGACCTGATTCCGTTTGGATACGTAGGCAACCTGAGTCAGGCCCGGTCATTGCATTTCATATTCTTCACTTTCCTCTAGTATTTGAACTACGTTACGACCTGATTCCACTTGGATACGTAGGCAGCTTGAGTCAAGCTCGGTCATTGCATTACATACTTCTACTTCTCCTTTTTTGTATTCGAACTGTGTTACGATCTGATTTTTATCTTGGGGATACGTAGGCAGCCTGAGTCAGGCTCGATCGATGCATTGCATAATTTTTTATTTTTTTTCTTTCTTCTTTACTTACCATTAGGAAACACTTCCTCATAGTTAGCGTGACCTCAGAATGTTGAAGAATATTGATCGTCGCAGTGTCTGCAAAAGAGCTAGGAAAGCTTCATCAGAAGGGTAAAAGCTACATGAGGGCTATGTTGGATATAGTCAACAAAATGGAAAGCTCAATGGACTTCGGAACATGTCATAATCTAAAAACGCTGGAGATTTACAATCTATATATATATACACACACACCTAATATACGTAGTATACTTATTTTCTGGAAAAACAAGCTAATTATTTTCAACAATATTTTTCTACTTATCCACCTACCAAGTCTCTAGGTTAAGAAACTATGTGCGGTACTAAGAAGACATCGAAGGATTCCAGTGACGAGGCTTTAGTCTACGAGTCGATGCAAATCAACATCCCCCTCCCAAACTAAACTTTTCTTTGAGTGCAGGAACACAGGAATCAAGAAAATAACATCAAGTTTTGGGGCATGACCAGACACGTCATTCGACTTCTCACAATCATGAGCCAAAATACTCTTTCCCTACTTTATTTCCCCGAAGTACTTCAACTTGCATCTTATGTCTTAGAATATTTCATTTAAATTTTTGAAGGTACGCTCAAGATCCGGATCAAGTGCTGAAGAAAAGAGGATCCTCATAGGAAAATAAGATAGTTAGGTTTCTTTCAAAATAACTCCACCAACTGGAACTTGTAATCTAACCTCATCAGCAACTCCGCCAATCGGAGACCACCGTCTAATAGCGTCAAACTCCGCCAATCGGAGGATGTACATAGCAAACATCGTTAAACTCCACCACCCAGAGGTTGTACTTAGCAAACATCGATCAAACTCCGCCAATCGGAGACCACATCGTAGTGACGTCACCGAAGCTCCATCGATCAGGGGCAAGCACGCATAGAAACGTTGTCACACGCCGACAATTAAATTTACATTACAATCTTTACATAGCCGGATATAGGTTTTTACATTACAACAGCCCCGCCAGTCGAGGGCTTTTATATTACAAGTTTTACACAGTCGGATACAGGCTTTTACATTACAACAACCCCGCCAGTCGAGGGCTTTTACATTATAAGGTTTACACAGCCGGATACAGGCTTTTACATTACAACAGCCCCACTAGTCTAGGGCTTTTACATTACAAGTTTTACACAACCGGATACAAGCTTTTACATTACAACAGCCCCGCCAGCCGAAGGCTTTACATTACATGTTTTACACAGTCAGATGCAGGCTTTTACATTACAACAGCACCGCCAGTCAAGGGCCTCTACATTACAAGTTACTTTACATACATCACACTCACAACACAAAAAGAGGCGTCAACAGTCGTCTGAACATCTACACTCTACTCATTACATTACTATTTCAATCTATAATTTTTGAACCGCAACAGGTACTTTTCACCCTTTTACATGTTTTGCAGGAAAAAGCATTACAACGAGGAACTCCCTCTAAGCAGCAAACTAGGGCAAGTTAGTGCAATGTCAAGCATCACTAGCTACATCAATGATTTACTTTCAAAACTCAACTCAACTCGATTTTCAGAAGTTCAGATTTAAATTTCACTTATAGCTCTTTCATGTCTCAGTTCATTGTAACTCGACACCGCGCATTCTTTTAAAAATTCATCTACCACGAGTCTTTAGTAGAAATTGCTACGGAGCATTTCTCATACAAGTTTCTTTAGAACTGTATCTCATCCCTCTATTCGTGCTAATCTCTTCATACCTCACCACCGAAAGATTTCAGTATTATCATAATTCAATACTGGGGCAAATTTTTAATAAAAATTTGTTAAGTTCTCGAACTACATGTGGCCTGATTTCTCATGAAACCTGAGATATGTAGGAAGCTCGGAAGCCAGAGTTCGGCCATAAATCCATAAACATCCTTGCCAAGTTATTGCTCAAATTTATTTTGGTGGGTCGCCTAAAATGGGATTGTGTCAATATTTCTTTGTCCACGTCTTCTTTACTCTCTTCTATGGACAAAGAAAGGAGCAAGCTGTTGACACCCAATTTTGGCTCTCCACATTTAACTATAGTAATAACTATAATAATAATAATAAAATATATATATGTTATGAAATTTTTATTTTTTTATAGGAATACAAAAAATTTTAATTATTTATTTGACTTGAAAAATTTAATTCTTAAATGTTATTTCTTATAAAAATTAAATATATTATATTACTACTTACTTTCTCATTTTTTTTAAATAAATGTTATTCTCCTTAAGAATTGAATCTTTTGGGTTCAAATATAATTCCTTTTGTCGCAATAGATATTTTTCGTACATTTATTAAAATTAGAAAGCTTAGTTAATTGATGATTTACTAATTTATATTAATTTAATTTTAAGAGTGACTAATTTTATCAAATAAGCTAATCTTGCAAAATAATTATCACTTATGGCTATTTAATAAAGAAAGTAGTTATAATTTAAATGAATTCAATTTGAGCAAATTTGGCAATCCAAGTCTTATTAAACCGGCCAATCCGTGTATGCCACGTAGGCGAGCACATGGATTGTGCTTCTTTAGATTCGATCTCAGCCTTACAATCTAATCTAACGGCCTCAATTAATTCATCCTTTTACTATTATATATATATATATATATATATATAATTATTATTTATTTTTAAACTCTTTACTTTTACCAACCATCCGATCAAATGATTGGACGGCCCAAATTAAATACCAAGCTTTTCATCATTCCAAAAAATAGTACGTTGTTTCAGACTTTTTCCTTCTCTAAGACGTTGCTTCTTCCCCAGGCCCCTTTCACGCTCATTTCACATCCCTCTGCCAAAAACGGCCATGAACCGCCGGAAAACAACAATATCCGGCGGTCTCCAACATCATCCAATCCCCCATCGCCTCACAACTTCTCCTCCTTCTCCAGGCACTGCCCTTCCCCAGGAGCTGCCCTTCCCCATGCCCCATCACTCCTTCGTCCCATCAAGTTCGGCCATGAACCGCCGGAAAACAACAATATCCGGCGGTCTCTTGCTTTATGTCTCCTCCATCACCCATTTTTGATGAAAAGAGACACCCTACGCCGCCTATGCCTAATCCCAATGGCCCCAAAAATCTGAAAGGGTTGATGTCGATTTGATTTTTGTTGCAGTCCTCCGTCCCCAGCAATTTTTGGATTTCAAATCTGACTATGAAGTTAGATTTCGCCTATAAAAGGGGGGAGAGAAAAAGATAGAGGGAGAGAAAAGAAAACGAATAGGAACGAGATCGGAGAACAAATAGAAAAGAGGGGAAGGACATTCGGGAAAAATCTCAAAACAATCCAAAACAGGAAGAAAAACAATCTAAGAATCAACTGTTTGTTTGTCTTTTTTTCTCTTTGTTTCTTGAGTTTGAGTTTGGGAAAGGAATTCGAGGTTGGAATCTTTGACGTCAAAGCTTTAGTTTGCTGCTCCAAGGAAGGTAATTTCGTCTCCTCTTACATTTTTGTTGATGCGGTTGTTATGTGTTCAACACTTGGTATAGGGTCTGTTATTATGAAGTATTTGGTTTCCATGTTTTAGTCCTTGCTTTAATTTCATTTTCTTATGAGTCTCTTGGCGGTATGCATAAATCAAGCATCAGTGGAGTTGTTTGAATGTTATGTGTTGATCATTATGTTCATCAACTTGATTTTGTATCCATATAACTAGCTGAATCCATGCTTTGCTTTGCTTGCAATGGTCGATGTTCATTTAGTCTCCATTTTGAATGTTCTAACTGTGTAGCTCTATTTTCATCACTGTCGGTTTGAATCATAACTCAAATGTCGATCGTGATTCTGTTGTATTTCAGCTGCTCATATCGTTAATATAAACTTGAGTTAGAATCAACTTGGAAAAGCATAAGGCATGTTCATATTACTGCTTTCAAGTTCTGCAACATGATTTCATAAGACGTTTAGCCTGATTTATGTTGTTCTCTGTCGCTAAGTGTCGTTCACATTTAAACCAATGTTTCTGCATCTTTAAAATTTCATACGTAACCTCATTATTACGAAAGTCAGATTTCACTTAAAGTTTTGGGAGTTTCGGTTCTAAATTTTGTTTACTCCTTCAAGTATAACCAAGCTTTGTCTAAATAATCATTTTTCTAAATGTGAATGAGACATTTTAGCACTTAAAATCATGTCCTTCACCTGGCCTGCTACTGGTTCAATTTCTCAGTATGGAATGAATATTCCTCTCTTATGTTGGTTCTTTATGGATGGCAGTGTGGGAGTATTAAATTAGGATAGCTTTTTAATATGAGGAATTGAACAGCTGCATTTTTTATTTCTCCTTTCAAAAGTTGTCGAGTCATGATAAATTTGCCTATGTTCACGTAAAATCAAGGAAGCTAAATGAGCATTTACTTATTAACTTGATCGCAAATTGAACCAACTCAAGTATAATCCATCTTGATCTATTTTCCTTCTCGTATTTCATCCTCTCTGGAAATATTTTTGCTTTGCTTTATAACATTGTTAAATCAGATCGTTACTTGCCTCCTTTACTCTATTTTCGATTCACAAAAATGAATGTAAGAATGTCTAAACATTCGTAACTCTTCTCAATTCTTATTTTACATCTATTTTAGAATAATTAATTCGGCCGAGATTACACTTTGCTCTTTTCATTATAATTCATGGGATTATCAAATCTTAGTACGTAGATGGTCGATATGAGCTAGAATAGATACCCATGACGAGCAAATTTCTTTTGTGTGTGTGTGTGTTTAAATGACATATGCATGTAGGAGGACCTCATGGTTATTAATTGACATTTGACTAAATATCTATCGTTAGCATCAGGATATAATTGATTATATTTTTTCTCTGTTTTCTTTAAAAGTATGCTCAAAATACCCCCAACGACTTAATCATGCACTCCCTTAATTACGAATTACGTCTCGAAGTTTCCTTATCAACCTTATCTAAATGAATCTAAGAGTAAGAGTATGTTTGGCTTCGAACTCGTTTTGTCAAGATTTCGTAGTTTGTGTCAAGCAGGATTTACTCACCATGTTAACAAGCCGTGGTTCATTTAAAAATACGTACTAGCATACGTATTTTCTTTTGATATTTGTTTGCTCTTGAAATCCTAATCCATCTTGAAATTTGTCTACATGGTTAACTTTAGAAAACTTTTAAATATTTTTCCTCTCTCTGTTGTGACTAGAAGAATCCTCTGTTAAAGCATACTGTTTTGCTTCTGATGTAGCTGAACTTAGTCTATCAATTGATAGTCTCATTAATCTATCTGTCAATAGTCTAAGATATTTGTCGTTTTGGCGTCATACATGATTCTGTGAACTTAGCCCTTGTCCCATGTATTTATTTCATCTTAATTCCACTCTAAGTATTGGACCCCCACTTCGTATTTTATCTTGTTATTTGTTGGTTATCTTTGTAATCTTGTGGGGATAGGATTAAACATGTATTCTTTCTTTAGGAATCACATATAGTACTGTTTGCTTGTTTTATTAGGCTTAAGAGAATAAATGTATGCTCCTATGCTTTAGAAAAGGTTGCAGATACATTAAACCTTCCATCATATTATTAAAACATATTCATAGGCACGTGACTACATAATATTGTTTATTATGTATTTTGATAAACATAGAGTCCACTTGCTAATTCTTTTCGTCTTCTTATATTTCTTGTACAACCGGAGAGCTGGAGTTTCTACTTTGGAACTCGTTATTGGCCTAAAGTATTAGGCCAACAGCAAATTAGGATCATCGCAACGTTTGGAATCTCGCAAACTAGGAGTCCAATATTTCTTAGCCTTCCTCTTTTCGAATCTTAATTATATTGTTTGGATATATATTGGCTAACCTTTACTTACAAGTTTTGATTTATTGTTTGTCTTTTATTTTTATGTGAACTAATATTATCTGTTTATGAACTTAGTTGAGACACCTTTAGAACAAATGATACAAAAGATATTTTTCTTAAAAAATGGGTTAACAATTTTACTTATAACACTCTTTCAGGCTTTTTTTAAATTGAAAAAAGGGGCTTATAGTTTTAAAAGATTTCCAAATGAAGTTTCAAAAGGGTGAAGTAATTTTCGTTTAGGTGTTTAAGTAGAAAAAAATAAAACTCATGAGTTGGGCTTCCAAACGAATTTAGGGATACATAAAGTATAAAATAATATTCATTTAGGCCTACTCATCACTTAGGACGTCCAAATATTTTGAAACTAGTTTAAAGGCTAGAATAATTACATTTAGAAATTTACTTAAGGCTAAGATACTTATCTTTAGATATACATTTTTTTAAGAAAATAAGCAGGGAAGTAGGCTTATATATTTAACAAAACAAATGTAACTATAGAATAAGTCAATAGTTAGGCCTATTTTTTATACTCTTTACATCACCCCTTTATAAAATGTATTGACTATACTTACTTTTTTTTAATCAAACATTGCTAATAACATTTTAATCTTTTTAACATGCTATTTCAAATTTTAGATATGCAAATAGGTTCAAATACAAGGTACACATATATATGTCATACACATAAAGGTATATATTCTATATTTTCTCTACATAATCAATTATATTTTTATCTACTATCCCGAATGTTATTTATTTATTTTTATAAATTTATTCCTACACTTTACACATTATTTTACCAAATACAATTTATCGTCAACTTATCCCTACATGTAATAAGAATGATAAGCATTCATATATTTTACACAACTTACATGTATATACCACAATTTATAATAAACATATTTAAGATTACAAACCTTCGTATAATGTTTTAACATCTAGTATTTTTTTATTCTATTTTATTTTAGTAAACTCCATTTTACGTATTTTCATTCAAATTACACATCCTATATTACTACGTATTCACACCCAACTACTATCTTATTTTCATTTCATGTCTTAAATAAGACGTCAGGTTCTTGCAAAATTCAACATCTATATATTTTTAGGATAATTTTACAACTATATATATTTTTACATACAAATTTATCATACATTTAAGTACATTTATTTATTTATTTATCTTACAATATGATAAAATACTACTACTAAAGCTATTTTATAAGACTAATATATGTTGTACCTTGTATTGTACTCTTTTCTTAAATATAATAAAATTTACTTATCATTGATTTTAAAACAAATAAATAAACACGTATTCCTAATTATATTTTTCTAAATTAAGTTTAAGGACTATCTTCGGATAGGCTCTGAGGGGTGTCTAACACCTTCCCCTCGAGTAACCAAAACCCTTACTCAGAATCTCACTGGTTTCGCAGATCAAAACAGAGTTTACATTTACATATTTTAAAAAATGGTTTTCCTAATATTTTCCTTAAAATTTAGGTGGCGACTCTAAAACAAAAACAACTTTTTCCAAAAATCAGAGTGTCAGCCATATTATGTTGTGAATTGTTTCGACCGGTTCGAAATAGGGTACGACAAGTATAACATATACTTGCCACCAGTGAACCATATGTTGAATGGTGCAACAGGCAAAGGGCTTAATTTTGTACGTGAGAGTCAACATTAAATTTTGAACGTCACATAGATATTAATAAAAATATGTTTAAATAGTATTTTTTGAAAAAAATAATTTTAAAATTGATGGATATTATTATGTTAAAGCATTTGAATTTAAAGGTTTTTCAATATTTAAAGTGGAGATATCTCGCTTGAAGCTATAATTTTTATTTTTTTCAACTATATGGTATTAGATGATGTATACAAATTTGATTTTTTAAGGTGAAAAACCTCTTGTTTTCTCAAAGTTATAGAGAATAAGGTCTCTTATTCCCTAAAAAAAAAAGAATATCAAAAAATAAACTATTAGGTGTATATTTTTAATATTAGACTAGTTAAAAGAAAATAGCAAAATACTAAATATGCATATTTAATCAATTTATTTTATAGGAAAAAAAAAACTAAATAATTTGAATTATAATTTACCTATTTAGATGATATGACATCCCTAACCTCCAAATCTTGGATCTGCCTCTATCCTAATAACTGTGACAGCCTTGGCACAAGATGCTTCAAGCTGAATTTTGCCTCTATTCAATTAATCTAAATAGGTAATTGACATTTTGATACATATGATGTAACTTTAATTTAGAATCACAAAATTAAAATGGAGAGAATATTATTATTTTTTCTTAAATTATGTGATATAGATAAAATTTGAAAAGTCAATTAAAGTTTAATATGGTTTTTAGATTTTAAGCTATTAATTATTATGATTTATAGTATTTTTTACGTCATGTTTAAATAATATATGTTACTTGCTCTATCCCAATTTATGCGGTACTCAGGGAACTAAAGAGTCAACCAAGTATTTTATATGATTTTTTTTATCTTTTAAGTTATTAAATATTGTGATTTATAGTACCTTTTATATTACTTTCAATAATATATATTACTTCCTCATTTTCAATTTATGTTGCCCTAATTGAATTTGAGAGTCAATCAAACTTTTTTTTATGTATTTTAAATATTTTAAGTTGTTAATTATTATAATTTACAGTATGTTTATGTAATTTTCAAATAATATATATATAACTCATTTGTCCCAATTTATGTGGTACAAATAAAATTTCAGAAGTCAACCAATTTTTGTATATGTTTTAAAATATTTCAAATTGCTAATTATCGGGATTTATAGTCCTTGTTACGGCCGTTTTCAAATAATACATGTTACTTTCTCTACCTTATTTATGTGGCACCGATAGAATTTAAAGAGTTAACTAATTTTTTTTGTCTTTATAATATATACTTAAAAGATCTATCTATATATAATAGGAGAAGAAAAAACGCATACGTGTCAGTACCACAAAATTAGTAGAAATATTAAATAATAAATAACAATTCAAAAACCAGAATTTTTTTAAAAAAAAACATAAATTAGAAATCATTTTTAAAATGTTTACGTTAAAACTGTTGTATTGATTATTTTTTTTAGTAAATTAAATATGTTTGTTCCTAATAAAATGCTAACTATCTAATTTTTAAAAAAATAAATTTAATAACAGTAGAAGTTATAGTTTATGAATTATCAAAATTAATTAATTTAAAATTTAAAATTTAAAAATCTATAATAGGAGAGGAAAAAACGCCTACGTGTCAAGACCACAAAAATCGTATTTTTAAATAATTAAATATAAATCATTTAAAAATAGTTTTGAAAATTAGTCCCATGTAACTGAAAACTGTTTTTAATTTTATTTTATAAAAAAAATTATAACTTAAATACGGTAAAAAAAATTCCCACAAAGTTTGATGATATTTTAACTGAACAGTTTAATGAATATTTATTAAATACGGTAAAAAAAAATCCCACCAAGTTTGATGATCTTCTTTAATAAACGTTTAGTTAATATATATATATATATATATATATTATATATTTATATAATAGGAGAAGAAAAAATGACACGTGTCAGCACTATAATTTTTCTNAACAAAAGCAAGTATATTGTACAAGTTATCAAATGATCACGTGATTTCTTCTTCAATTTCATGGAGATTTAATTATATTGCGTTTAAGAAATAGATAACAAAAAAAGTTTTTGATTAAAAAAATGAGAAATGATATATATTGAAATAGGTCATTATTATATATATGATTAATAATTCTTTACATTATCCGCGCAACGCGCGGGCACGTATACTAGTCTATATATAATAGGAGAAGAAAAAATGGCACGTGTCAGCACTACAATTTTTCTTGAATTTTATTATCTTTAGTTAATTTAAATAATAAATTCAATTTAAATAACTTAATTATCTTTTGTTAATTTAAATAATATATTCAATTTTAAAAAAGAAAATAAAAATATAAAACAGTTTTTTTTTTTTATAAAAAAAAGAAGTTATATAAATAGTTTAAAGTTACCGTTTATTAACTTTAAAAGCAATATTTATGCAATGCACAAAATTGTAAATAAATATATTATTATACAAACATAAAATTATAAGAATTTTTATGTTACTATTTCATTCCTGGAATAATTTAAAACTTTAATTAATTTTTATTATATAAACATCTACTCTTTAAAAAAAAATTCAACATATAAAAAACTTAAGTAACCAATTAGAAAATTTGATGTATTTTCTTATAAAATTATTTTTACTAATTAATATTTAAATTTAAATTTGCAGTTTAAAAACTGTTCAATACACAGTTACACTCCCACTTCTACACAATCTCTAAATCTATCTAATTATCTATTCATTTTTAAAAATATATATTTTAAAAATAAAAAATAAAATTTCAACTACAAATAATTGTCCCTAAAATTCCTCACCCATTTGCTTAACTTCCTATTCCCAACAAATTCAACCGTATCATTCAGTAAACTTAACAATATAATTCAGTCAGTATTTTCTTTAGTTTTCTGGTGAAAAAAAAAATGCATCTCAATAAAGGAGAGTCAAAGCAATAATAATCCTTATCATTCGAAAGGTAAGTGTTTGCATAGTTCCTCTATTTTTCTTTTGTTTTATGTTGCTACAATAACAATAACTGTACTTTATATTGAAAACTCTAGATCATCAAGATGATCAGTTGATTTTTTTAAAAAAAAAATCAAAGAAAGAAGATCGTTTAATGAAGATGGGATCAAACAATTTTGGTGTTGAATATATGTAGTTGAAGAAGGAGAAATTTATATGCAGATGAGTGATGATCGTATTATAGATTAATATTTTTTTCTTATTGTATCCAAACTTGAATTCATTTTCTTCATTCTAATTTTATTCATTTGATTTTAATATTAATTGAAAGTTTGAATTATAAATTGAAAGTTGATCTACATCGTCATGCAATTTATTTATTTATATAAATCCTTACTAACATTTGTTAAAAAATTGTTCTTTTCAAGTTAACAAACAAATAAAAGAGAATTAAAGAAAGAATGATAGAAAAGAAGATAAACAGAAAAAAGGGGAGAAAATAAATGCAGATAAAAAATTCATAAGTAAGGAAGAATAACAAACTGATTCATATTTCATAACTTGAATTGTACTTTGTTTCAATTTAGAGAGTTTGATTCTAATTCATGTGTTGTTTTGATATTGTTTATAATTGATGAGTTGCAATAAAATCTAATAACATGTAGTTGGACCTCTCAGAATAAAGAAATATCAATCATATTCAAATTACAATAAAGAAGAAAATTATTGAGGAAGAAAATTTGAGGTTGGAGAGGCCAAATTTTATATACTTTTGGCGAAGTTGAGATGAAAGTCATACATTTGAATATACTTTCGTATATGTAAAGGTATTCATTTTCTTAACACATTTCTAATATTTTATTAATATAGAAAAAAATAATTCAAATTTTGTAAATGTATAGGCACTCATTGTCTTTGTTTCTCACTCTTCTATATATAATAAAATAATAATACTTCATTTTCATACAAATATTTTTAATAATGCGTAAAAGTTATTATTTTTAAAATCATAATTGGTTATTATAATGAGTATACTTTTATTTTTTACAGTAAAATGTAAAAAGGAAAAGCATAATATTATTAATTATTATTAATTATTAAAAGGGAAAGAACGGAAAACTGTAAATAATGGAAACATTTGCCATTCATCCAAATAGTAATACATAATTAGATTAATTAATAATTAGTAATAATTTAATATTCACAATTTTTTATTTATAAAAAATCAACATTAATAATTGTTTTTATTGATTTCAAATGAAATTTAAGATATGTGGGTTGTGCAACGAGATTTTATTATAGAGGTGTTAAATTTTATTTGTCCATCTTGCAAATTTCCTCAATTAGATATTTAAGTTATATACATTTTTAATACGTACGGACTCTATTTTGTGGGTAATTATCATTTTTTATATAAAATATTTAAACTAACTTTTCACAGCTAATTATCATTCTTTATAAATTTTTAAATAATAATAATAATAATAAATAAATAAATAATAATAATAATAATAATAATAATAATAATAATAATAATAATAATATATATATTATAGGAAATGTGATAGCGCCTATGTGTCAGCATCACAAAAATAATTTTTACGAAAAAAAATTAAAATCTTCTCTCTCTCTCTATCTATGTATAATAGGATAGGTTATAGAGTGTGTTATTTCTTTTTTGGGGGGGAAGTTTTCATATTTAAATTAATAATAAATAATAAATTATTTATTATTTTCAGTAATAAAAAAAATTATTATTATTATTTATTAATAAAAATGTGAAAAATTCCCAAAAATTATTATTATTATTATTTTGGCAAATTTTTATGTTCTTTATATAGTATTTATTTAAATTCAAAGATAAAAATTCAAATTTGGACGTCAACCAATTTAATACTTATTTTTTAGTATAGTTTTCTATTGCAACTATAAAAATATAAAAAAAAATTGAAAGATAAAGTTTATTAAAATTAGTGTGCAAATAAAGATAAATTTTACTAAATATGATTAATTTTTAAAATTTTGAATTTGAATGGGAAGTTACTAATGATCTTTTAACATTTGAATCGAAAACTAACTCCATACTAGATAAAGCCAAATTTTAATCTATTTTTTCCTATATAAACTAATTTTTCATCAAAATTTTTATTTTATTCTCTACATTTAAAAATATATACAAAAAATTGAAAGATAAAGTTTATTAAAATTAGTTTACAGATAAAGATTAATTTTATTATATACAATTACTTTTTTTAATTTTGAATTTGAATGGGAAGTTACAATTGATTTTTTAAAATTTGAATCGAAAACTAACTCTATACTAAGATAAAGCAAATTTCAATTTATTTTTTCCTGTATAAACTAATTTTCTATCAAATATTTTTATTTCTCTAAATATAAAAATATAAAAAACAATTGAAAGATAAAGTTTATTAAAATTAGCTTACTAATAACGATAAATTTTACTAAATATATTTAATTTTTTGAATTTTGAATTTGAATGGGAAGTTACCATTGATTTTTTAAAATTTGAATTGTAAACTAACTCTATACTAGATAAAGCTAAATTTCAATCAATTTTTCCTATATAAAGTAATTATCCATCAAATGTTTTTCAGAAAAAAATCTAAAACAAAAAAATAACATCAAAAACTGATTTATAATAATTCAAAATACCGTCAAGCATGCACAATATAACCAAAATTTTAATTGAAATAAATTATTTTATTGTCAGACTGATCCTAAATATTTGCTCAATTTTGCTCCTCCTTTATAGCAAACACGTTCATGCCTCCCTTTTTATAGCGTATATTATATTAAGAGGAAATAATTATAGGCAACTAAATCAATAGACTACTTGACTTTCAATTTGAGTATTTCCTCAACCTACTAATAATTAATTATAATTATTAGTCTTAAAATAAGTTTTAACACTACAATTTAACTATCACTTACTACACACAAAAAATAATTTATCATTGAATAAAAAAATTAAATTAAAATATAAAATTAAAATAAAAGAGATAATGTTAGTTGTTGAGGATTTTGAGTAGTCAAGTGCCTCCTTATTATTTCAAGTTTTACTTTAAATTACTAAATCGATTGAGCGTATTTATTAGTTTTAATTTTGTTTAAAAAAATGCATGACTAAGATTATTTAAGTGGAGTGATAAATAGGCTGAGAAAATGATCAACTAATATTTTATTATTATTTTCATTATATAAATTTTTTAATTTAATATTTTTTAAATGCTATGTTTTTAATTAAATTCCTATCATGCTTAAATTTTTTTATGTAATATTTTTATAATATTAATTTTAGATTTTAGAGTTGATGTATATTCTTTGCAACTTGAGAATTTTATGATAAATTTGTATCATAGTTGATCTTTTTTAATAAATTATAAGTATTCAAGATGTGTCAAGAAGTACAGAAAAACTTGCTTTGCAAATCATCTCATAATAACTCATACGTTAATAGGTTACACTCATTGATATACTAATTTACATTAAAAAATTTGAACACATGATGTATAACACAATTACTTTCTTTAATATTATCCGCGCAACGCGCGGGTACATATACTAGTATAAATAATAAATTAAAACAAAACAACCACAACTGTTGGAGAACTGAAGTGGGTTGGGGTTGGGGGTAGGGGTGGAAGTCATAATGTTGGAGAACTAAAGCAGAGGGCCGAGTGGGGTGGGGGTGGGTGTAGGGTTAGANAGAATAGGGATATGATGTGGATAATTGAGGAGAGGGTAATTAAATTATTTATTTATTTAAAAATTCTAATTTAAATTGTACCTTTGTTGCCTAAATTAAATCCTTAAATATGCATAAAAAAAAACCTCATTAGTGAATTTCAAGTTAAGTATTTGAGTAAAATAAATGAAAAGGAAAAGAAAAATTCTCCGACAACTTTAGTATGTTGTGAAGAACTTAATTGTATTTTTAAAAAGAGGCAATCGTGAAAAACACACCTAAATTATTTTTTTATTTTTTTTTAGTTTCATACCTAAACTATTGAGAGAGTGTGAGTTTCATACCTAAACTATCACTTATTATTAGTGGTGCTAGCGGCGTTTACGTCTCCTTCGTTAGCCATTCTCTTAGTGACAAATCTTTGCTCTGATACCACGTTGTCACGGACTTAGAGATTCACTAATGTTCCGTGCGGCACTTGACAATTTACTCACGAATCTTTTACGATCTTGTAAGCTCAAGTAAGCTCTTTGAAGCTAGATAGCTAAGAGAATGGAAAGAAAGACTTAGAAAGATTAGAGAGCTTTTGGAAGAAGGTTTTTTATTGCTTGGAAGATTGCTTACAACTTGCTTGATTGCTTGCTTCAAGCTTGGATGCCTTACAAATGAATGCCCCATTTATTTATACTACAACCTAGGAATTAAAGTGCAAATAATATTTACTTTATAAGTCCCTCTAATAATTATACTTTGGTCCCATTCTAGAATTCTCTACATATTCTAGGGAATTCTTAAGCCTTCTTGGAAATTCTCAAGGGAGTTCTAGAGTCTTCTGCTAACCTCCCCACAACTCTAGATTCTTCTCCCTTATTTCGGTGTCGAATTTGAACTGTGAAGTAGTGTGACATGACACTTGACATAGCAAAATCTGAGCAAGAGGTGCAAGAACTTAAGCAAGTTGTCAAGTGTCACACGTGTACTTAGTAAAAAGACAAAGGATGTCATAGTAGGGTGAGCCTCACATACATTTTGTTGGTCTTGTGTTATTCATTGTACAAAACAAATCAGCCTAATGTCACGGACTTAGAGTGTTGGCTAAAGTTTCGTGCGGCCCTTGACAATTTACTCACTACTCTTTCAAGGTCTTGTAAATTCAAGTAAGCCTTTAAGACTTGGATCGCTAAGAGAATGCTTAAGGAAAGACTTAGAAAGAATAAAGAGAGAGTTTCGGAAGAAGGCTTTTGTATTGCTCTTGGAAGATTGCTTTACACTTGAGTGATGCCTTGCAAATGAGAGGCACCTCTATTTATACTACTTCCTAAGGACTAATGTGCAATTAATATTTACATGAGAAGTCCCTAAGATATTTACACATTGGCCCCCCCTTTCTAGAGAATTCTACATAGTCTAGAATTCTCCAAGGCCTTCTTGAAATATCTAAGGCATTCTAGAGTTCTCTCCTTAGCTCTAAAAACCTCCACGCCTACTTGGCTGCAAAATTTGGCCCGGATAGTGGCGGGACATGACACGCTCCCCCACCTGATGATGCGACGACCGCGGCGCATTGTTGCAAAAAATCCCGGACTTGGTCTTTGAATTGCCATAAGTCTTCATATTTCTCCCATGTGGCCACCTCCGGAGATTGTCCCTTCCAATGCACAAGGAACATGGCGCTGGCTTGTTGACCTCGCTTCCGTTTGGCTTGATAATCTATGACAGCTTCAATCTCCCGGTCGTGCGAGGCGGTGACAGTAATGAGTTCATGTTGCGATTGGTTCCGCCTTAAGTCCTCCTTGTCCTCATGGTATGGCTTGAGGATGCTTGCATGAAACACCGAATGGATTTTGAAGTGTAGAGGCAACTCCACCTTTTATGAGATCTTGCCCACCTTGGCAACGATCTTGAATGGCCCATCATACTTTCGCACTAAGTTTTTATGAACGCCCCTTAGTGCCTTGAACTGTCTTGGGTTGAATTTCACCAGGACCATGTCACCTTCCTTGTAGTTCGTGGGACGTCGTTTGCGGTCGGCAAACTTCTTCATCTTGCTTGCTGCCTTGTCTAAGCAGGACTTGGCAGTGTCAAGCTGTTCTTCCCATCCTTTGGCAAGATGGTAAGCTCCCAAACTCTTCCCTTCGAAAGCGGCTGGTAAAGAATGCGGAGTTTGGGGCTGTTGGCCCGTCGCCAACTCAAATGGTATGCGGCCGGTGGACTCACTCCTTTGCAAGTTATAAGAAAACTGCGCCATGTCTAGGATTCTGGCCCAATCTTTTTTATGTGCACTGACATAGTGCCTGAGGTGGCACTCCAACAGGGCGTTGACGCGTTCTGTCTGGCCGTCGGTCTACGGATGGAAACTTGTGGAGAAGTGAAGTTTTGTGCCAAGTATCTCGAACAGCTCCCTCCAAAAGTTCCCAGTAAAGCGGGGATCTCGGTCGCTAATAATGTGTCTTGGCAGCCCCCAGTACTTCACTACGTTCTTGAAGAACAATCGAGCGGCCTCATTTGCGGTGCATCCAGCTGTGGTGGGTATGAAGGTAGCATACTTTGAGAACCTGTTCACCACGACCATGATAGTTCCATACCCGTCGGACTTAGGTAGGGAAGTGATGAAGTCCATAGTCACGCTTTCCCATGGACGTTCCGCTACGGGTAGTGGCTCTAGTAGTCTTCCCGGATGTCTTTGCTCTACCAAGACAAGTCTGCACATAGCACTCGATGTCGTCCCGCATGCGTGGCCAGAAATAGATAGACTCGATCAGCGCCCTCGTTCTTTGCTGCCCAGGATGCCCAGCCCATGGTGTGTCGTGGCTTTCCTTGATTATTTGCCGCCTGATAGTCCCGAACTTCGGCACGTAGACCCGTCGACCGGACGTGAGCAAGAGGCCATCCTCCACCCAAAATCGCCTAGTCTTGCCTTGGATAGCTAACTCTTTCAGCTTTTTGGCCTCGGGATCATGCTGCATGCCATCTTTGATTGCATCTTGGATATCACAATGGACCGTTGTGATGACAGCAAGTTCGGCCTTCCTACTTAGCGCATCGGCCACAACGTTGCCTCTTCCTGGCTTATACTCCAGAACGTAGTCGAACTCAGCTAGAAAATCCTGCCACCTAGCTTGCTTTGCAGTGATCTTCTTCTGCGACTGAAAGAAGCTAGTGGCCACGTTGTCTGTCTTAACCACGAACTTGGAGCCTAGAAAGTAGTGTCTCCACGTGTGCAGGCAATGTACAATGGCCGTCATTTCTTTCTCCTGCACAGTATAGCGTCGTTCGGTCTCGTTCAATTTGCGGCTCTCGAATGCTATTGGGTGTCTTTCCTGCATTAAGACTCTCTCAATGGCAAAGTCTGAAGCATCTGTATGTACTTCAAAGGTCTTTGAAAAGTCGGGCAGCTTTAGGACCGGCTCTTCTGTTATCGCGGCCTTGAGACCTTCGAAGGCTTGTTGGCACTCCGCGCTCCAAACCCACAGCTTATTTTTCTTCAATAACTCGGTCAGCGGAGCGGCCTTCGCCGAGTAACCCCTTATGAACCTGCGATAATAATTCGCAAGTTCAAGGAACGATCGCAGCTCGGTCACTTTAGTGGGCACTTCCTATTCTTGGATTGCCCGTATTTTGGCCTCGTCCATCCGTAGTTCACCCTGGCTGATGATATGGCCCAAGAAATGCACTTCATGTTGGGCAAACTCGCACTTATCTCGCTTGATGTATAGTTGGTTCTCCTGTAAGACTTGGAAGACTTTCCTTAGATGCTCTACGTGCTCCTCCAAGGTGTTGTTGTAGATGACTATGTCGTCCAAGTACACCACCACGAACTGATCCAGGTAGGGGTGAAAGATCTTGTTCATCAGCGTGCAGAATGTGGCGGGTGCGTTGGTTAGGCCAAAAGGCATCACCAACCACTCGTATACTCTATATCTGGTTACGCACGCTGTCTTCGGCTCGTCCCCTTATGCGATGCGTACTTGGTAGTAGCCTTTTCGGAGGACACCTTCGTGAAGTACTTGGCCTGTCCAAGTCTGTCAAATAAATCTGCAATAAGCGGGATAGGATATTTGTTCTTAATTGTTACCTTATTAAGCTCTCGATAATCGATGCATAAGCATAAGGATCCATCCTTCTTTTTCTGGAACAATATCGGTGCGCCATAAGGTGCCTTGGATGGACGGATGTGACCGGCCTCGAGGAGCTCTTTCAGCTGCTTCCTTAGCTCCTCTAGTTCAGGTGGAGTCATGCGATAAGGTGCATGCGCGGGTGGCTTGCCTCCAACCTCCAACTCTATTTTGTGGTCTACCTCGCGCCTCGGAGGTAGAGTTTTTGGCAGCTCGTCTGGCATCACGTTCTTGTTCTCTTCAAGGACCTTCTCTATGATCGGTGGCAAGGACTTCTTAGCACCATTGTCTTCTCTCGAACTTGCAATGGTGGCCAGGAACGTCGGTTCTCCTTTTTTCAGCCCCTTCATGATCTGCATGGCCGACAAAAGGGCGTGTCCTTCCTTTTTCGGCACCTTGACTAGAGGTACCATGCACGACCCTTCCCGCTCCATGACCATGAGTCGTTAGAGGTGGGGGTCGATTATCGTATGGCAATGCTGGAAGAACTCTTGCCCAAGAATAATGTCAAAGATATCTAAAGGAGCGACGGTAAAGTTTGTCTTACCTTGCCAACTTCCCAACGTGATGCTCACTCCTTGGGCGATTCCACACACGGGGGTCAGTGGTGCATTGACCGTCTTGAGGCGGGTGTTGCTTGGGACATAGTTCAGCCCTAACTTCTCCGCCGCCGTCTTGGTCATAATGTTTGCTTCTGCCCCAGCGTCCACCATGGCACGAGCTGTACGTCCATTAATAAAGATGTCTACATACTGCGTGGTAAAGTCTCATGGCTTCTTTGTCTGCTTGGCTATCGCCCCGCATAGTCCTACCATGCCCAACTGCGCCGTGCCCGCGTCTTGCCCTTGCTCCTGTGCATCCTTCTCTTTCCGTTCGCGTAGGATGGCACCAAGGTTCTTCATCTCCGGGCACTTGGCATAGCCGTGTGGTCCTCCGCATATGTAGCAACCAACTCCCTTAGTGGTCTGCGCCTTCTTCTCCGTGTAGTTCTGGCGCCTGAACCGTCTGTTGTCCGGCTTGTAGGGGTCGTGCTGCTTAGGATGTGCCTGCTGCTCCTTGCCTCGGCCACGGTCTCCCCCACCTTTGGCATGACTGCTTCTTGCATCCTTGCCCTTTGCCTTGTCATGCCGATCATGCTTAAAGTCTGTCAAAGACTCGGCCTGTGTGATGGCTTCGTCTATGGTCTTGACCTGTCGCCGCTCTAACTCCGTCTTGGCCCAATTCTGCAACCCGTCCATGAAGTGGAACAGCATGTCTTCGTCCGTGAGGTTGGGGATCTGAAGCGTTAGAGTTGTGAACTCTTTCACGTACGCCCGAATGCTTCCTGTTTGCTTCAGCTCCCTGAACTTGCGCTTAACCTCATATATGACGTTATTAGGGAAGAAGGCTTTCTTGAATTCCTCGTGGAATTGCTCCCACGTGTTGATGGTGCACGTCTCCTTCCCTATCTCAACTTCTTTGCGCCTCCACCACAGCATGGCCATCTCTGAAAGATACAACACTGCGGTGTTGATCTTGGTCTCATCACTCTTCACCCGGTTACACTTGAAGTAATTCTCCAAGTGCCACAAGAAATTCTCCACCTCTTGAGCATCGCGGATGCCTTTAAACATAGGTGGCTTGGGAGCCTCGACCCTGGCCTCCCTATCACGGTCGGGTGATGCAGATTCTCCAGCTTCCATGCCTTCCTTGAGTGTCCTCATTTCGGCCTTCATGGTTTCAATTGTGTTCAATACCTCCATGAGCCGGCACTCCAAGGAAGTGATAGCCTCCTTCATCTCAAACTCGGCCCGCTGACGTCCCTCCAACTCCTTACGGATGTTTCCGGTCTCCTCAAGGGTGAAGTCTTCAAGAGTCTTGAATTTGTCATCGGCCACGTTCATGCGCCGGCCCACTTGTTAGGACCGAAATAAGCAGGTGTAATGCGGAAGCTAGCAAAGCAAACCTCGAAAGACCACGAGTAAGAAGACAAACGAGAAACACACCAAAAGAGAGAGATTTAACGTGGTTCAGTCAATCGACCTACGTCCACAAAGGAGATGAGCAATCCACTATAAATATGAGAGTACAAAATATAGAGAGAAACAACCTCAACCAATTCACTCGGAATACAATGAGGTACACAAAATTCTCCTTCATAACCGCAACTCTCAAAACCCTAGGACTACATTGTGAATGTTAATTAAGTTAGAAGGAACAAGCCTATATTTATAGAGTCCTAAAACCTTTCCTACAAGAAAAGGACTAGTCAAAATATTGAAACTTTTTCCTAAAAGGAAATCTTATTTATGGTAAGAAATCAGGGCAAATAACCCCAACAAATCTCCCCCTTGGCCTGAATTTCTGACAAAATAAATTTGTCCACCTTCTTTACATAATTTTTAGGATCTTGTATCTCTTCTCCATAATCTCCTCCATCAAATCTACGTCTCGACACAGAGAACTTCTCTGAAACAGTTTCTCCAACAAAATCTTCATTACTGTCAAAAATGTTGCGACTAGAACTACGCCCGCCAAGATGAACACCTATCTTTCTAACCTGGTTCAATAATCAATTATCGAACCACTGAACCTGACTCTATCATTGAATCTGACTCTGATACCACTTGTTAGGACCGAAATAAGCAGGTGTAATGCGGAAGCTAGCAAAGCAAACCTCGAAAGACCACGAGTAAGAAGACAAACGAGAAACACACCAAAAGAGACAGATTTAACGTGGTTCAGTCAATCGACCTACGTCCACAAAGGAGATGAGCAATCCACTATAAATATGAGAGTACAAAATATAGAGAGAAACAACCTCAACCAATTCACTCGGAATACAAGGAGGTACACAAAATTCTCCTCCATAACCGCAACTCTCAAAACCCTAGGACTACATTGTGAATGCTAATTAAGTTAGAAGAAACAAGCATATATTTATAGAGTCCTAAAACCTTTCCTACAAGAAAAGGACTAGTCAAAATATTGAAACATTTTCCTAAAAGGAAATCTTATTTATGGTAAGAAATCAGGGCAAATAACCCCAACACTAATATCTCCACNCTTGCTTCAAGCTTGGATGCCTTACAAATGAATGCCCCATTTATTTATACTACAACCTAGGAATTAAAGTGCAAATAATATTTACTTTATAAGTCCCTCTAATAATTATACTTTGGTCCCATTCTAGAATTCTCTACATATTCTAGGGAATTCTTAAGCCTTCTTGGAAATTCTCAAGGGAGTTCTAGAGTCTTCTACTAACCTCCCCACAACTCTAGATTCTTCTCCCTTATTTCGGTGTCAAATTTGAACTGTGAAGTAGCGGGACATGACACTTGACATAGCAAAATCTGAGCAAGAGGTGCAAGAACTTAAGCAAGTTGTCAAATGTCACACGTGTACTTAGTAAAAAGACAAAGGATGTGACAATAGGGTGAACCTCACATACATTTTGTTGGTCGTGTGATTCATTGTACAAAACAAATCAGCCTAAGGTGGTGGGAGTGAATATAGAGACGAGGTGTGCATTTGAGAGTGGAGAACACCATTAATGTAGAATGACACTTGTGAAATTTACTTTCTTATTTACAATAAAAATATTATGTTTCTCATTTTAAAAATATTATCTTCCTAGAAAGAAAAAAAATCATTCGTAATGGCTTGTTCTAAAAAACGCATACTACTTAGCAATAATTAAGCTCCACCTTCTGTGTATTAATTATTGCATTCATGTCCCACACACCTTGTTCACTTTAGTGGCAATTATTTGAAATTGTCATTTAACTATTTAAGTAGCTTCATTACAAAATAATCTACGTCATTATAATACTAGCTAACCATTTCAAGATAAGACATGTTTAAGCTAATTTACATTAAGGAATTAATATTTGATAATTAAAAAAATAGGAAGGAGCAAAATATCATCAAATGCAAGCTTTTTAAAGTTATTTTCTCAATATGAAATTGGGATCTTCTATAATAAATATAAATATAAAAATCATTTGATTAGGACATTTTAACAATATACTCCTATATCATACGTCATAACTCATAATTTATGTTAGCTTTTCTATTGGGTTATTATTTGACATTTGACAAGTGATAGCCAATCAATCAATTTTATAGATAGTTATCTCCTTTTTTCTCCTTTTCTATTTCCTTTTGTTGCAATTTATACGGTGTACAATTTTTTTCCGGAATTAGCTAAAAAAATGATATTTTTAAATATAGATTTAAATTTAACATTTTACATTTAATTCTTAGTAAGAGTATTTGTAATTATATAAATATTTATAACTTATTTTAAATTCACAAATTTAAAAGATTATTTTTTTGTAAAAATCGTAATCAATCAAAATATATCATCTAAATTGGGATAGGACGAATAATTTTAGTGGGGTGAACCAAAAAGATAAAAGAAGATTTTATGATATAATTGAAATCCCACACACACCTAATAAATATGATGTTACAATTACCAAACTGTGTTTCCAATATGCAATTATATAACTTTTGTACTTTAATCTATTCTTTATTTCCTTTTCCATTTCTTTTCCTACAACACTATGGCTGTCCAAAAACCAATATGAAAGTGGGAGTCATTGGTGACTTGATGGCTTGATGCAGAGATGGACTCCATAAATTCTTTATCTAAATACTGCTTTACTTTGTTTGTCTGATTTTTATTTGATAAAACAAAAAAAAAAAAAAAATGTGATTTGAAGCTAGAAACATATCAAATATCATTTAATCATGTGATTCTAAACATATTTTGTAAAGAGTTGTAAAAAAAAAGATATTATTATAATAAAATTTTAAAAATAAAGAAACCAAACAAATTAAAATATATAAAATATATAGAGAAGGAAAACATCAAATCATATAATTGGGCTCAATCACAGCCTGGTTGACTCACTGAAACTATATTCATTCGGCTTGAATCATTGCCCAAAGAACAAAAAAATAAAATAAAAATTACACTAACGATAAACAACTATATATATAATTATTGATGAATCGACTTAGCCATTGAACCCGGTCTGACTCCACACTGCATCTCGAACTCGACTCATGTCCCGACCCTTTAATGTCCTTCCCACGCCTTCAAACATCGAATCGGTTGTTGATTTTCGTGACCTACCATATCCACGAGCTAAATACTCATGTGGCGGAACCATATCCAACTCATGATCATCAACACCATCGTCCGAGTCATGAAATGACTCAACCGAGTCAACTCGATATATCTTTGACCAATCAGGAACATTCACGGGAGCCGAGGATGCCATGTGGTGTCCACGTGGAGACTGCGCTGCCAGGCTGTCTTGTCCACGAAATTGATGAATGATCCGAGATGATGACGTGGCTTTACCTGCATCATCATCAAAAGCCAATGACAAGCCGCCTCCTCCTCCAGCTTGGCGTCGGCTGCTCCTAAAACTTCCGACGTCACTCTCTGCGGACGCGCGTGAATTACAAGCGCCGTTCATCAAATGATCATCGTCGCCACCGTTGACCACCATATCATCAACGGTTGACCAAACATCATCTTCTCCAAATTCCGATGTTTCGTTGACTGTTTGATTTGCATGATTGTAACTGTAACTTCCTAAATACCTTTCACTCATACTGATGGTCAGCTTTCGACCTTTCGCCATTTAATTAACTTATATATATATATATATATATATATATAATTACGAAAATACTTTATTTTCTTTAATTAACTACTTGGGTTACCAGAATCTTGATTTTCCGGCGATCCCAGAAAAAAATCATAAATAAAAATGAGTTTTAGCTCTCTGAAAGAAAGCTCAAAAGTGTAGACTCAGCTTCTAAGGCTGGTGTTGTATATATAAGATGTGATAGCGAGAGGGGAAAACTTAATTTGCATTTCATGTGAATTTGGAGGTCATTTTGCAATCGTCATCATAATTTCATAAATATTAGAGTATATGTAGTGAATCAAAATCATCCTAAACTAGTAAACATATTACTAGTTATATATTTAAACTACTAAACATGGCCGTGCTTCATGCAATGTAAAAAAAAAAGTTAAAATCATGATTTTTAAAAATAATATTTGGTGCGATCGTCAAATTCAAATAAATTAAATGCTAAACTCTAACTCATTTTAACACATAGTTTTACTCTCTTTATCCAATAATAATTGTTCATTATTAACTTGGCACACCATTTAAGAAATTGTAAATGATAAGGGTGATTTTACCAAATATTCCTATTAAATATTAGTCATCCAAATGATTAAAGTTCATTAAATCTAACTAAAAGAATTGTGTCAACTATAAAAGCTTCTTGAACTTTTCAACCCAATAACTATATTCTTAGATTCACAAGAAATCAAGTAAGTTTTCCCTTGAAAATAAATTATGATGTCAAACTTCTAATAGCTTTCAAACTCAATAACTTTGATCCTTATATCTTCAATCTTCACTTTTGAATCTTCAATATTCATTTTTGAAGCTTGAACTTTTTTATCCACAATATTGGAACCTTCAACTTTAACAATATTAGAACTTTTAAGATTTTTTTTGATATATTATCAAGCTCTTTTCTGTTTCTTCAAAAAATTATGTTTATAATATCATTGGCAATTGAGAGAATTTTAAAGAAGTAATGCAAGTAGCAGAAGGAGTATTAGGTATTGGAATGGAATGACGTATTTTAATAATAAATGTGCTTGGCAATATATTAAATATTGAAAGCCTAACTTTGATTTATCATTCCAAAGTATTGGGAAATGAATTCAAAAATATGATTTAATAAGGGTAAAATGGATAGAAACGGGTAAATTATCCATGGATTTCATAAAGTGGAAAAGTATTATTGTCCATCTAAAATTTTAGATGAACAACAATATTTTTCCACTTTATGAAATTCATGGATAATTTACCTATTTCTACCATTTTACCCTTACTAAATCAGATTATTGAATTCATTTCCCAACACTTTGGAATTATAAGTCAAAGTTAGATTTTCATTTCAACATCTAATAAATAGCCAATCACATTTATTATTAAAACATGTCCTACCATTTCAGTGCCTAATACTCTTTCTTCTATATGCATTACTTCTTAGAATTTTCTCAATTGTCAATAATATTATAAGCATAATTTTAAAAGAAATAGAAAGAGAAACAAAAAAGAGCTTGATAATGTATCCGAAAAAAAAAAAACCCTTAAAAGTTCTAATATTATTAAATTTGAAGGCTCCAATACTGTGGATAAAAAGGTTCGAGCTTCAAAACGGAATATTGAAGATTCAAAAGTGAAGATTGAAGATATAACGATCAAAATTATTGAGAAAGCTATTAGAAGTTTGACACCATAATTTATTTTCAAGGAAAAACGTACTGGATTTCTTGTTAATCTAAGAATGTAATTATTGGATTGAAAAGTTTAAGAAGTTTTTATAGCTGACATAATTCTTTTACTTGGATTTAATGAATTTTAATCATTTGGATGACTAATATTTAATAGCTATAGTTTGGTAAAATTACCCCTATCATTTACTACTTCTTAAAGGTGTGTCAAGTCAATAGTGAACAACTATTATTGGACAGAGAAAGTATTAAAGTAGTAATAATTGAACATTAAGATGCTTTTATCCACTTAAATATGTTTTTTTTATAAAGTTATGATATAGTAATAAGTATAAAAATTAGAATAAACACTTTAAGTTATAAATAAAATAAATGCATATGACTTGTCTTTTCCGGATGCAAATTCACGGAGAATGTATTATTTGCTCGGGAAATTATCAGGGATATACACTTAAGAAGCAAGGAGGCTAATGTAGTGGTGAAGTTGGATATGGCTAAAACATATGATAGAGTGGCTTGGATATTCCTAACTAAAGTCCTACGACAGTTTGGTTTTTCAGAGATGATTATAGATATGGTTTGACGGTTGATTTCTGCAAATTGGTACTCAGTACTAATTAATGGACAAAGCCATGATTTCTTTCACTCAACTAGAAGACTAAAACAAGAGAATCCTCTGTCTCCAACTTTGTTTATCATGGTTGCTGAGGTATTATCCAGAAGCCTCAATCAACTCAATGATCAGGAGTCTTTTAGAGGATTCAGAATGCCCAAATGGAGCCCTAAAATTAATCATCGAGCATATGCTGATGATAAAATTTTATTTGGCTCAGGAGACAGGCATTCAGTGATCCAAATGATGAAGGTATTGAGGGATTATGAAAAGGTATGGGGTCAGATGATCAACAAGGAAAAGAGTTTTTTCTACCTACATGACAAGACTCTTTTGATTATCACAATATGACTGAGAAAACTGACTGGAATTAGGCCTGGTAGCTTCTCGTTCACATATCTAAGTTGTCCTATTCCTATATACTATGGAAGAAAGAAAAGAAGCTACTTTGAGGGTTTAATAAAAAAGATTGCTGCTAGAATATTCTCATGGCAGAACAGGTTCCTATCATTTGGTGGAAAATATATATTGATAAATCATGTATTGCAATCGATTCCAATCTACATGTTATCTACTATGTCTCCACCAAAAAGTGTTATAGACCAAATCCATCAGCTCTTTGCTAATTTCTTCTGGGGAAACTATGTTGGAATAAGAGGTAAACATTGGGTAACTTGGATGGATATGTGCTACCCAAAAAGTGAGGAGGATTAGGCTTCAGATCCCTCTATGATATATTTAATGTCCTATTTGCTAAACGGTGATGAATTTTTAGAACTCAGACATCTTTGTGGAGCACATTTATGGGATCAAAATAGAGGTGTATCACAGGTCTGGAGGGAAATGGCAACAATCAGAGAAGATGTGGAGCATGAAATATGTAGGCAACAGAAGGAAGGTACTGCTAGTTTCTGGCTGAAAAACTGGACTAAGCAAGGTGCTCTATATTATACAGAAATTAAAAAGAGTAGAGGAGGAAGTAGAGGTTAAAGAGATGATCCATAATGGGCAATGGAACACAGTAAGACTAAGTCAATTGTTATCTCAGGAAATGGTGGAATACATTCTGGAGACCATTAATCCCAATATGAACATGGTTGAATCAGACAAGACATGGTGGATGGGAAATAATCAAGGAGATTTCACTGTTAGATCAGCTTTTCAGTTAACAAGGTAGAAAGGAGAAGAGAAAGAATGGATGAATAATATATGGATCAAGGGGTTATTGTTTAAAATCTCCTTCTTTCTTTGGAGGGTATAGCGAAGGCGAATTCCCACAGATGATGTTCTTAAAAGAATGAAAGTACATGTGGCATCCAAATGTTACAACTGTAATGTGGGAGAGGCGGAAACAATGCAACACCTTTTTCAAACAGCTCCCATAGCCCAAAAGTTATGGAAGCACTTTGTTTCATATGCAGGTATTAGCATTGAAGGAGTTCACTTGAAACAACTTATTACTATTTGGTGGGACTGGCCAAGACAGTGTAAGGAGAAGCAAATCCTCAAGGCAATACCAACAATTATTTTGTGGGAGTTATGGAAAAAGAGGAATGCTAGAAACTATGGAAAGGAGGAGACATATGCTAGAATACTGGGGCAATGTCAACACACAATCCAAATGCTAATGAAAGTAAAATATCCTTGGGTTAGAGGAGGATCTCAGGATTGGATGGACATACTTACCACTCTTAGTATTTACAAGCCAACACTATACTATAAAATAGTGTACCGGGAAAAACCAGCAATAGAATAGGTGAAATGTAATACATATGGTGCATGTAGGGGAAATCTTGGACAAAGTTCATATGGCTTCAACATAAGAGACAACAAGAGAGAGATAATATATGCAGATGCCCAAACCATAGGGGATGCAACAAATATGGAGGCTGAAATTATAGGGGTACTGAAAGCGACGCAGTTTTGTGATACTCATAACTTTAAGAAAATTATACTGGAAACTTACTCATTGACACTCAAACACATGTTTATAAAGCAGTGAAAAGTGCATTGATCACAAATGGAAAAGATAAAGGACATACAACTATATATATCAAGGAAACAAGTTCAAATAAGGAATATATTTCAGGAAGCTAATCAGTTCGCAAACTATCTAGCAAATATGGCCCTAGATCAAGCAGAGAAGATAGAAGTAAGAAGTTTCTACAATCTACCAAGCAAAGGAAGACGGAACATTAACATAGACAAACAACAAATTCCGTCATTGAGAATTAAAACAAGGAGGATTAACCCAATAAGCTATGCTAAGTGCAGTTACAAATCAGAAATACACAACGATAATATGTACAGATCAGAGTTTTGTCTTCTAAGAGACGATCTAGTTGTATTGAAGCTTTCTAGCCTAGAGCTACCTTAACTCATAAAAAAGGACAAGCAAAAAGTGGGGGATCTCAAACCGATAAATTACTGGAAGTGCAGCCTCGATCCAGCAGGTCGATATACCTCAAAGCCTTCAGGAGGAGTGTCATGGTTAAATCCCAACAAAAAGTTCATCTTGAACTACAAACGCCTCCACCGGATTTCACATCTGGAAAAAAGATGAAGTTAGTTGCTAGTTTAGTTGGAGGTGGAACAACATCAAAAAGCAAATACCTTTGTTAGCTAATACAGCACTTCCCCAACCACGGATGGAGCACATTAATGACCAGAGAAAGAAAATGAGCAACGACAAGGAGACGGGAACAAGAAACATGGGAGCGGCGGAGAGTAGGATTGGGATTTATGGGAAGCTCTAATTAAGAAACCCTATTTTAGGGGAAGACTAGTACTTAGCTAGTCTTAAACTTCCTAATATGGGTCAGCTGAACATTTCTTATTTTGGGCTTATTTTTTGATTGTTTGTATGACTTTTTGGTGAAGAGAAATAAACGGACCACTGGTCCAAAGTATTTAATTAAAAATAAATAAATATATATATATATATATATATATATATATATATATATTAGCCTCAAAACCTCTTCCTTAAAGAAATTGTTTGAAATAAAAGAAAAGTATTAAGATTCTATATTTAAGAAATTTTTTTACAATGCTTTTCAACATATATTATAAAGAAAAGTCATCAAATTGCAATTAATCAACAATATAAGTATGCGTATAGAAAACAAAGTCAAAATTATTGATAAACAATTATTAATGTGAAAACTCCATCCATCTTTTGTACTTACCCCTAAAATCCACATTAAAATAAAAAGTAGAATAATATACATTGTAATAATCCGCAACATGATATAATATGAATTAGAAAAAATGGTATTTTACACATTAATGTGAAAATAATCCGAAATGAAATTTAACTCATCAATTGAGAAATAAAAATTTAAATAAAAACCGACATTAGATTAGAATATAATTAAACAAAAGAATTAAGCAATATGGAAACATGACAAAATACAATTATACAAATATGATAATTTGTTCCAAATAAATTCAAGAATTTATAAATAGCAAACCAAATAAATTTCAAGAATCTAAAATAGCAAAACAATTGAAAAGGTAGTCGTCTAAAATGGTAATGATGAAAGTATGATGCACAATATCATTATTAAAATTGAGAAATCAAAATTCAAAAAAATACAAGTATAATATTTTTTCCCCCAAATAAGTTCAAGAATTTATAAAATAGCAAACCAAATAAATTCAAGAATCTATAAAATAGCAAATCAGTAAAATAATCATCTAAAATGGTAATGATAAAAGTATGACACAAAATATCATTATTAAAATCTTATATAATATTAATATTTTCAAACAAAAACAAATAAAATAAAATGATACCTGTACTGCCTAAACAATCCCATAAAAAAGGAAGCATTTTGTGAACATAAAGTATTTCTCTATGGCATAAATAGTTAGAGATTTATAGGAATTATTATGAAAGGAGACATTGACTTCACCTCCCCAATTGATTTTGAGACAGAAAAAACGTTTATTGACAAAAAAAAGAAGAGTATAAATAATAATTAAAAGAAAAGATGAAAAGTTAAAAAATTGTATAAGAAGATTTAATGAATTAATCATGATCTTTAGACGTAGGGGGAGACGGTGGGTTGATTCTTTTTTACTAATAAATGTTGATATAATTTAATCACATTAATTATAGATAAAGAATAAAACATTAATCAAAATATTTAAATATCAAAAATCCCTAAAAAGAGAGAAAAAAAAGATAAATATGAATGGAGTCATATAGAATTTTCACATCACCTATATATATATATATATATATATTATCCTCTGAATAATTTTTTACCATTTTAAAGCCTAATTTATGTCACATCTTTTAATATATATAATGTTTTATTTTTAAACCTATGTGTTTATATATTTTTGTTTAAGTTCATTAATATTATAAGTAGACTATTCTTGTAAAAGTTTATTGTAAAATCTAATATTATTTTCTAGAGATAAAAAATAAAATCACCCTCAAATTTGATAGCAAATCTTACTTTAATACTTTAATTATACGGGCATTTAAATATATTCTTAACAATTCTCAAGTGATTTAAATATACCCATAAGGATTGACGTGGCATAGTGAGCGCACTCACTCTTCTAAAGCCCGTGATTTTTTATAAAAAAAACTAAATGTATAAAATCGTACTCATGATATTTTTTTTACTAGTCAATATATAACTAATGCTTTAAATATTATTATTTTTATATATATTAACTTATAAAAAAATATGTGAATTTTCTTAATATCCAAAAACTTTTAATCTTTTTTTTTTTAATAATTGCTTTTCCAAATATAACTTCTTCTCCATTGAAGCACAAACTCTTCCTTAGTTACCTCTTCCTCCATCTTCATTTCCAACTCTGCCCACTACCTCCATTCCATCAATCCCTTAGTAATTCACAAAATCTAACACTAACATCATATTTTTGATGTCGATTTCACAAATATAAATTTTCTAGGATTTTAACTGACCTATTTTTGCTTTTTTTAATAATTATTTGTGATGTTAATAATATGGATTTATCGTTGACAAGAAAAAATTATTTTCAAGAAAATTCATTCTCCCAAGGGACAGACTGGAGAGGGGGGGGGGGGGG
>NC_064293.1:10652473-10660204 GCF_019186545.1 Solanum stenotomum
GATTAATGACGTGGTGCCGACATAACTATGATGTGGTGCTTAAATAGTTATGAAGCGCGGGATGAGAGTGGTATTATAAACTTAAGGTGACATTTAATTCACTTCAAAGTTGTTAATGAGGTATTTAAATGTATGTGTAGTTAAATGAAATAAGTTTTGTTGTCAAGTTCAAAAGTAATTTGATATATTTTCTCTATTTTTATCATTGTTATTTTAGTATTACATGCATTATGTATGTATGTATGTATGTATGTATGTATGTATGTAAGTATGTAGTATTATGTATATGCATATTTAAGTTTCTCTTATCTTCAAGGTATAATACATTAATGTGTTCTTTAACTTGACTTCAACTGATATTAATGTCACAATTTGAGACTATCCCTAAATTGTTACACGGTAGTTAGAGTCACGAGTGACCCAAAGCTAACTAATAGTATGACATGACATTAAGATTCATACATATACACTGAAATAATCTATGTGGAAGTTGAGCCTGAAGGATAAAAGAAATCCAAGTCTTAACTTAATAATCAAACTGGAATTCGTCCTAAGTCAATTCATTAAGCTGAAAACTAATATATGAAAGCCTTTAGTAAGATGAGTTATTGGGACAATCCCCTAGTTAACTCTAATTGTCTGAAAATTGAATAACTGAAATAAAGAAAAATAACATAGGCTCGAAAAATGAGGACCCACCAATATTGCTACTAAGCTGATTGAAATTCGTACTAATCATGAGCGGAATGTTGAGCATCTGAGCCTATATTATAAAATAATATAGCGCACAAGGATATGCGTCAATACTTTAAATGTACTCAGACATGTATCACAAGTCTGGTATAATGAACATGATAAATCTAAAATGTTGAACTAAATTACATGAACTGATGCAATGACCAAGTAAATCAACATGCAACTTATAAGTACTAAATCGAAATTACTAAATACACAGTCATACAATATATGAAAACTGGACAGCGAGAAATACTAATAATCGACATACTTTATTGAGCTAATTAATGGAGTCCAACATGTATCATCTGGGAGGGCGCTCTATACCTTACCAGGGGTAGGAGACACTAATGGTGTGGATCCACTAAATTTATGAAAGGATTAAGGTGTTAGTTCTGATCCGACGGGTGACCTTAATAGCTACGGTGACATGTAGTTTGTAGGAGTACTTAAGGATTGCTACTAAAAATCTCAGTTCTAACTAATAGGTGAGCCTTCATTCCAATGTTCGTTCAGTGCTAAGTAATATTTCCAATTGAATTTATACTGATAATTTGAATATCTCAATAATACCGATAAAATGATCAGAGTAACTAATCGACACTTTATCCGAAAACATCTTTAAACATGTGAAATTGAAAGACTGAATGTAAAACTATTCATCATGATTTCTATACTTTGAATAAAACATGGAATTTAATTATTTCGTATCCAAAGACATGAATTTTCCATATTCTGAGGGATCATTAAAATAACTATATTTATACTTAATTATAGGTAAAAATATGTAATCAACGACTATCTATCAAGAGGAACTGGAATATGACGAAAATCATGTTTTTCATAAGAATCTTAATTTTGTAGAAAATATTAATTATTAATTGGAGAAATAAGTTTACTTTGGAACTCAATGGGTGAAAAAATATCCATTGATGAAATCACATATACCTGGAATGAATACACTTGAAGGAATTTCCAAAATGAAGCTTGAAGGTGAAGAACCATAATTTCTTTCTTGAGAGAACTTAGAACATACTAAATTTTATTGTTTGAGTGTTGGACATGAATGGAGAGATTATTAGGTTATAATATGAACTTAGAAAAATTAAATGAGGGTAAAAGGGGAAGAATATCCCTCTTTGAACATAAAAAGACTTGAAAACCAAATAAAATAATATTTTAATGAATCTCATCGACCAAATTAGCTATTTGAAGGTCCCATGGCTAAAATATTGGTGGATTGCCAAAGCGGTGCTTTGGATCACCAAATTAATAGTTTCTAAAGGTTTTTGGGTCACTTCGATGATGCATTTTTGTGATATGCCAAACTATTTGACAATTCGTCGAATGGACAAGTATCATCATCGACTTTTTCAGGTCGGATATATCCAACAAAACAACCATAAGATGCTATTTCAAACTCCAATTAATGAAGGTTGATGACATTGAAAACAAGACTCATAGACATTTAATTATAAGTATTAGGCCACCTAAATATTTATACTTCGAGAGATCTGTTCGTTTGAAGTTGACCCTTGTGTGATATCATGAAAAAAAAGTAATCGCTGGGAAACTTTGAACTCACTTAGTGTTAGATATCACCTGTGATTCTAAACCATATCCAATATACCTCTTACACTTGGTAAAGGACCCTACACATATGAATACGTAGGACATCATTCGGTCCAAGTTGATATGCTTTCGACGAATGGTTCAAATTTGTAGCGTAGAATTTGCGAGGTGCGACAAGTAATCCCCCAACTTTGGGTGTTCACAAGTAGGCACTAAAATTTGTATAAAGTTGAACAAGTAGATACACACATCTTACACATGATATAATACAAGTCAGTTCGAGTGTATCTCAAACAAATTGTCATAAAGGACGCGTGTATCTACTTGTTCAACTTTTAATACAAGTTTTAGTACATATTTGGGCACACCTAAAGTTGGAGGACATAAATGTCATCTAAAACCAAATTAAAGAGTACATTTATGTATCATGTTCATATCTTACCCTCTATAATATTTGTAAATAAAAAATTCTGATTGTCATTTATGAAATATTTTCTAGTTTAAAATTTATAATATAAATAGATAATCTTTTGAGAAATTGTTATGAACTATATCTTTAATTTTTAAGGAGAAGAATGACTATAAGTTTAATTTTTAAAATAAAGTTGAGGAGTGTAAATAATTTTAACTCCCTAAAATTATCATATTTTTATTAGTTTTATTGCATTATTCTCCGAATTATAACTTTCAGAGTTTTAGGTGTTAAACCCCTTGTTCATTACATGTTATGTATGTGTGTTCCTCCCAAAATAATTTTAAAAAGTGTCACGTAACACAACAAGAATTATTTTTTCAAATTTCATTTAGATTATTAATGGGTGCAATTATAACATAAATCCTAATTAATAAGTAAAGTAAAAAAAGAAAAAAAAAAGAAGTTAAAATTAATTTGAACGACCTTTAGGAAAAGGTAAAGAGAAATTCAAGTAGTGCAATTCTTATTTGGATCTATTTCATAGTAATTTCTTAGGTATTAATTCAAGTATGGAACTAATAAAAAGAGTTACAAGCTTAGATGTAGTAACTCAATTTTGGATAATTAATAATCACTCAACTTTGCCAAGTTAACTTGTATGATCATTATATTTAAAAATATAATTTTCGGTATCTATTTAATGGCATTATTAAATAGATATCAAAAATTATATTTCTACGAATAATAACCATGATAGTTCACTTGATAAAATTAAATAACTTTTAAAAGACAAAACAAAATTGAAAATTATGATGATATTGAATGATCATTCGAGCTTCTATAACTCCTATTAGAATGTGATATTTAGAGGGAAGTTGGCAACTGAAAATTATAATACAAAGAGATAACATGAATATAAAGCTAATAAAAACATAATAATTTAAGATAATTTTGAAGCATTATCTCTAAATATTAGTATGGTGACATAAAGTATATGGTGGTGGTGAAGTGGAGCACGAAATTGTAAAATCAATCCAAAAAAAGAAGAAGAAAAGCCAAGTTGGCAATGGTGATTGGAGATGAATGATGGGTTACACGCAAAAAGGCCATGCCAGGTGGCAATTGCTCAACGGATAGCGTCTTGTCAGATATGACTAGTAGAGCCGTCAATATAGGCTAGACTCGTTGGGCCGGTCTGGCCTAACCCGTGATTTGATAGGGCTGGGTTGATTTGTGGGGCTTGAGAAATATGGATAGGACCGGCCCGTGGGCTAAACAAAAATTAATTGAAAAATATAAATAAAATAGAGTATTGAAAATAACAAGAGTCTAAACTCAAAATTTGTTTAATGTTTGAAATATTATAATTTAAATACAAATTATGTTTATAAAATATGTACTAAATAAAATAAAAATTCCCTAAAATTTCTAGGGAATCACTACATAGGTCGTAGCCTATGGAATATTGTCATAGTTTTTATATTTTATTATGATCATTGGAAAACAATTAGGTTAATATTTCTGTAGATTTACTTGAAATCAAACTTAATAAATATTATAAAGATAATTTTATTTATGGATTTGATTAACAAGTAGTAACACTAACACAATATAATATTATCTTGTCAATATTTATGAGAACGTAAATTATAATTTAATTTAAAAAAATAATAAAAAAATATACTTTTAAGAAAAGAGGGTTGGTCCGGCAAAGCCCGTAGCCCACATACTTGTGGGCTGGATCGATCATTTTCTGGCCCACACCTAAAATAGGTTAGCCCGACCTGACCCGTCAAATTTCAAAGCATGTATGAATTAGTCCAGATGGAGTGGGCCAGCTCATATTGACAGTTCTAATGACTAGTAGTAGTAAAAGAAATTATATATTTTTTAATCATAAATCCACTAACATGATAAATTATACTAAAAGGTAAATCATACAAATTTCATTAGTTTATGATTTAATTACATTATTTTACATGACTTTTTAAAATTATTATTTGTAGATACACAATTAGGTATAATTTGTTTCAATATATTGTATTCAAGTGATTTCATATGTATCTAACTCTTTGGCTCGCATTTCTCGTCTCTTTCTCATCTCTCCTCTCACTACTAAAAAATTGTCAAAAAACGACTGCCAAAAGCGACCGACTGCGTTGCTTTTTTGATCAAAATCGACGGAAAAACGACGCAGTCACCTCCGTTGTTTTTTGACCCGACGCTTTTAAAAAGCGACGGATTGCGTCTCTTTTCAAAAAGCGACGGACTACGTCTCTTTTTTACTTTTTTTTTTTTATTTTTAAATTTTTAACAAAAGCGACGGACTACGTCGTTTTATTTTTATTTTCATTTTTTTTTATTTCTAAAAGGAGACTTAGTCCATCACTTTTGTGAAAATTTTATTTTTGAAAATCCCATAAAAGCGACGGACTAAACCACGCTGTCCGGTTCTTTTCTAGATTTGAAAAAAAAATTAAAACCCAGAAAAGCGACGGACTAAACCACACTGTCCGTCGCTTTTTCTGCAATATATTTGACAGTAGCAGCTCGCAGCTTCTGCTACCCACCTGCAAATGTAATTCAATTCAATTCTACACTATTCAGCCCAATCAAACACACACAATTATAAACAATCTAAACAAAACATAAAACAACAAACTTAAAATAACATTCAAAAGTATCTAAATCATAAATTAAAGACTTATAAAGTCTTTTAAAATTCGTTTCAAAATTTCAAAAAGTTCATAAACGTCCAGAGATCTAAACTAGGGAGTGAGATCTACATAATCATCCTCATCACTCTCGTCGGCGGTGTCATTGGGAGCCGAAGTAGTAGGTCGACGAGTGAGGTTCATCACTTGTTCTTTGATTTGTTGAACGGTCTCACTCATGCTTTCTTGTTCAGCTACTCTTTTCCGCTCCGACTCTGCTAGTGCCGCTGTAAGTTTAGCTATCTGATCCGACATAGTAGCAATCTGAAAACCGTCAAGTGCCTCGGCTTAACGTGACAATCCAATATCTTCTAAGCCTGACTGAAGGCGTCTAACATCGTTGCGAGAGCCTGGACCATAGCATCTACCCTTGTGTGTTCCCCCTACTACTTTTTCTTTCTAAATCTGAGTGGACAGTTCAGGTGTCAATTGGACCGAACTATCTAGATTCTCAGCGACGTACTTATGAAAGTCATTTTGCATATTAAATATAAAAATTGACATCAATATATATACATATCATAAATATATTCACTATTGATATATATTATTCATATTAAATAACTTACAAAAGTTCGTTCGGCCCTTTCCTCTACCCACACATCTGGATCCGACTCATTTTCTTTCTTCCTGACATGAGTCTTCTTGAAAACCTCTGGTTCAATGGGAGTGCGTCCCAATTCTTTTTCCTATAAATAAAAACTGAAATTTATAACGATATATATATATATATGTATCAACTAATTATTTATTTAAAAGTTTGAATTAGAACTTACCATCTCTCGTGCAATTGTTTTAACCGTCTTTGCACCTCCGGTGTGCAATGAGCCACCTTTAAGACTGTCTCTAGCCATTTTGGCTTGATCTGATATTGCCTTAAACTTGTCTGTGTTCCAATACTGACCCAATTCATCAAAAACATGAGGCAACATCCAACCGGGACGTTCACCACTATCCCGAACGCTGTTTAGCCATCTAGACAGTCTGGCGGATGCCTTCCTCTCAAATGTGGTCCCAATGATCAAATTGTACCTCGACTCCCAAGTACACATAGTCTAAAAAAATTGAATCGTTAATTAAATCGATAGTAAAAAAAAGTAAAGTATACTAAACTTAACTAAAAAATATATACCTTAAAGTTATTAAACATCGCCTGACGTATACTGTTTGGAATCTCGCTCCAAGAGTGATAGCTTGTGTATAAAGTCTTCTAAAAGCCCGAGCAGCATCCTTTGCAGGATGCCACCTGCAAAACACATAATAAATATGTTAGTTCATGAATAATATATTAAAGTATAAGAATAAATAAAATAAACTAACAAATAGATAACAAAACAAACTTACGATGATTCATCCGGCTCAATCATGACTCTACCAAGTCTGTCCTTCTGACCAGGATCTAGAGCAGACATCGTATCATGTGGTGTAGCACTAGGTGTAGCTGTAGACGAGGGTGATACATCAGGATGCACAAAACGCTGAGTCAATGGAGACGTACCAGCCATATCATCTGACTGCTCGCTACTATAATCTCCAAGCCTCATGGTAGATAACTAAGGAGAAGTACCTGTGGGAGATGGAGTACCTGTGGGAGATGGACCACCTGCCGATAAGGGTCATTCTCAACGAATAACCTGTAAAGGTAAGTCCTCGTAGCGTCGTCAAGGCAATGGCTGTGAAGTAGCTGAAACACCGACTGGTCGACGGTAATTAGGATAATATTGTCGAGGATCCGTTGTACCAAACGAAACAATAAATAAATAAGTGTCATGGCTGATGCGCTCTGGCGCAGAAGAAATAGATCCTGCAATATCCTCAGGATCTATCGGTCTCCTAGACTTCTTCTTCTTAGCCTGTTTAGTCTGGCTAACTCCAAGATGCTCGTGATGTCTATCACTGTCACTACCTAATGACATCTGTATGCAAATTTACATGTATAATATATATATAAATCATAAATTAAATAAAACTAGCAAAATACACTTACATATATACTAGCTAGCTTTCATTCTACACTATTCCTCCTCGCTTGTTTCAATTCCATCATTCTCCCATTCTTCCTCCTCAGTTGTTTCATTTTCATTATCGTCCCATTCTTCATCATCAAATGATTCATTTTCCTCATTCTCAGATATTTCTTCCTCAACATTCAGTATCTCATCATCAGATACTTCTAATATGTGTTGAGGATGTTGTAGTGTGATTTCCAATTCGACATCAACTTGTTGTTGAACAGTTGCAACATTATTTTGATACGCCACATCTAAGACATTGTCAATTTCAATTCTTCCCACA